>NC_135718.1:100373835-100677516 GCF_964656455.1 Halichoerus grypus | reverse complement strand
GATAAATTCACTAGAAGAATTCAAAGACACATTTGAGCAGGCAGAGGAAAGAATCTGCAAACTTGAAGATGGATGGTGGAAATTATCAAATGGGAAGAACATCAAGAAAAAAGATCGACGAAAAGCGAACACAGCCTAAGTGACCTGTGGACCACTATCAAGCAGACCATTTACACATTGTGAGAGTTCTAGGAGAAGAGAAAGAGAAAGGGGCAGAGAGAATATCTGAAGCAATAATGGCTGAAAACTTCCCAAATTTGAGGAAAGTCATGAATATAAATACCTAAGAAGCTCAACATTCACCAAATAAGATGAACTCAAAGAGACTCATACTAGAACACATTGTAATTAAACTTTCAAAAGCCAAAGATTAAATGATAATCTTGAAGCAACACAAGAGAAGCAGCTAATCACATAACAAGGGATCCTCAATACAAGGATCATCAGATTTTTCATCAGAGATTTTGGAGGTCAGAAGGCAATGATGGTTCAATATATTCAAAGTGCTCAAAGGTTGGGGGGGGGGGAACACCGTCAACCACGGATCCTATATCCAGCAAAACTATCTTTCAAAAGTGAGGGAGAAATTAAGACATTTCCAAATAAGTAAAAGCTGAGGGAGTTCATTACACTAGAACTGCCTTACAAGAAATGCTCACAGGAATCCTGTGAGGTGAAATGAAAGGAAACTAGACAGTAAATTGAAGCCACTTGCAGAAATAAAGATCTTTATAAAGTTAAATACAAAGGCAATTATAAAAGCTAGTATGAGGCAGTGAAAATAATCAAACTCCCAGAAGCAGAACGTACCAGGGTGGTTTCCAGGGGGGAAATGCAGTTGCTGTTCAGTGGTGGGTTTCAGTCATGCAAGATGAAGAAGTTCGAGAGACCTGCCTACAACAATGTGGATACAGTTAACAGAATTGTACTGCACCCCTAAAACATTTGTTGAAAGCATAGATCGTGTGTTATATGTTTTTTCCTATAATAAAAAAAATGGGGGAAAAAAAATAAAAGCTAGTATTATTGTAATGGTGGTTTGTAATTTCACTTTTCCTGTTCCACATTATTTAAGAGACTAATGTATTTTTTTTAAGTTATTATCTAAAAGCTAGTATCACTGTAACTTTGGTTTGTAACTCTACATGTGGTTTTACATATAATTTATAAGACTAATGCATTCAAAAGAATTATTAGTTTAGCTTTTGGGGCACACAGTGTGAACGGTGTAATTTTGTGACATCCACCACCAGGAGAGGAGTATGTGTATTTTATAAGCTGGTATAAATTCAAATTACAGTGTTATAACTTTAGGATATTAAATGTGATCCCCATGGTCACCACAAAGAAAATAGCTACAGAATATATACAAAAGGAAATGAGAAGTAAGTTTAAATGTTTCACTACAAAAAAAAATTAAACACAAAAGAAGATAGTAATGCAAGATATGAAGGACAAAAAAGCTGTAGGGCCTATAGAAAAAAAAATGCAAAATGACAGAAGTCCCTCCTTATCAGTAAATGGATTAAACTCTCCAATCAAAAGACAGAGATTGGCAAAAAGGATATGACACATGATCGAACCATATGCTGTCTGCAAGAGACTCACTTTAAATCCAAAGACACAGACTGAAAGAGAAAGGATGGAAGAAGATATTTCATTAAATAGTAACCAAAAAAAGAGCAAAAGTGACGATAGGAATATTAGACAAAATAGGCTTTATATCAACATAGGTTAAAAGAGATGAAGAAGAACACTGTATATTAATAAAAGTTTCAACACAGCAAGAATATATAACAATTATAAACATTTATATACCTAATGACAGACCAGCAAAATACAGGAAGCAATAACTGACAGAATTAAGGGGAGAAATAAACAGCTTTACAATAGCAGGAGACTTCAATACTTAACTCTCAAGAGCAGATAGAACAAGAGGATAGAAGATAAGGAAACAGAGGTCTTAAACAACATCATAGAGCAACTAGATCTAACAGACATCACAGAACACTCTACTTCACGACAACAGCGCTCACATTCTTCTCAAGTGCACACAGGGTGTTTTCCAGGTTAGACCATATGTTAGCCACAAATTAAGTCTCAGCAGATTGAAAAGACAGATATCATACAAATCATTTTCTCCGACCACAACAGGATGAAATTAGCAATCAACAACAGAAGTAAAACTGGAAAATTCACAAATTAAACAACAGACTTTTAAATAAGCAATACTATTTGTAACAGACTTGAACAGCAAATAACCTAAATATTCAACAATATTGTGAATAAAATACATCCCACATTATATTTTTTACAGAAACTATAACTCAAGCAAGAAATTGGAGGCCTAGTTCTTGCCATTTATCTACCATTTGTCTTCCACAGGGAATTTCTGTAAGGATGAGTAGAAGCATGTAAAACAAAACAAAACAAAACAAAAAAACAAACTTAGAATATTACTTGGTCTAACAAGCATCAAATATCCTTACAGGGGCGCCTGGGTGGCTCAGTCGTTAAGCGTCTGCCTTCGGCTCAGGTCATGGTCCCAGGGTCCTGGGATCGAGCCCCGCATCGGGCTCCCTGCTCAGCAGGAAGCCTGCTTCTCCCTCCCCACTCCCCCTGCTTGTGATCCTGCTCTCACTGTGTCTCTTTCTGTCAAATAAATAAATAAAATCTTTAAAAAAAAAAAAATATCCTTACAAATTGCCTTCTGATATGTAACAGGATCTTAACTATACTTTTGTGTGTTCAATTAAGTGATATACTAAGTATATAGCACCAAAAACAGATGTCTAAAATATACAGGCCATGATATTTTCTCCTAGCTATACAGCCATTCACGTTAACCTCAATGTCATAACTTTGGAACTGCAGTAGTAGCAATAATTGCTATCATTTGATGAGTATTTACTATGTACCAAATACTGTGTTAAGTGTTTTATATCCATTACCTCATTTAATCTTCACAATAATCCCCAAAAGTAGGTTTTACTATCCCCTTTTGCCAATAAGGAAACCAAGGTTAAGTAATTTTCCCAGGGTAGGAGAGGGCACTCAGCCATGATTAGAATCTGGTTCTCTCTGACCACAACTAGGCATGTGCTGCCAACGACCTTGACAGATGGTATATCATGCTGGTGTGCATCAGTGATTTGTAGAAATGCCAATGCAATAGTCTGAAACTGTAAATGTAAGTTTTAGTACAAATCTAACCCAAGAGTCCCTGTTTACCTTCCCTTGGTCTCCACTTTACTCTCACTTGACCCTCTTGAGTATACTATAGCAGCAATTAAAAAACTAGAAATATCATGAGGAAGAAGAGAATATCAATCCCTTTGCTTATCTCACCAAAGGGTCCATATCCCAAAATAGGGTTACCATTGAGTATTTTGGAGCCTGTCTTTGCTTTCTTCCCCTGGGAACAGAGTAAAGAGAAAAGTCATACAGTATTCAGACTTACCATTTTTCTTGGTGGAACAATGGAAAAGAATTGTAAAATGTAGGGTTAAATATCCTATAAATCAAAGCATACATGTACTTAGATTATTTTTTTATCTTTTTACCCAGCTCTTGTTTGAAAGGTTCCATTTTTTTTTTGTTTGTAATGAAGATTCCTTTGCCATATCACATTGGCATAAGTATTATCATAAGCATGTTCCTCAGTTGCTAGGAGTCAGACTCTTGTTCTTAGACCATAGGAAAGACTTGTTATCATGACCTTGGACTGTGTTGGTGAAATATGTTCTTTCTGAAGATAACATTCTCATTGAAAAATGAATATATACTTCCACAGGCTGAAGAAGAATTTCAGCTACTGCACCCTGCTGTAGCAAGAGCACTAATAAAAACCCTGAACCCATTACTCATGTATGAGAACAAAGAGAGCTTTATTGAAGATCAAATAAAAAGTATAAATAGTGTACTTGTACTCAGTACAGGCAGCACATTAATGAAGATTCCAACATTTTTTTTTGCTCATATTGCTTTTAATGGTATTTGAGATTAAAGGTTTAATAGAATTCAACACAGTGACCTTGCAAAGCTTGATTTTCTATATTTGCAGATTCTAACTATTCACCTCAAAACTTCACTTCTCAACAAGATGCCTGTCTTCAGTGTATTTTTCATGCCTGTCTATCTCAGTCTTAACCAGCAAAATATGTACTTTTATCTCTCAGGCCTTTCTGCATTGGATATTCATTCATTTACTTACTCACTCAAGATGTGTTGAGTGCCTACTGACCCTGAGGATTAAAACAAGCAAGCAAGCAAACAAACAAAAACCCAGGTCTGCTCACCGTGTGCTCTTTGTCTCAGAGGGGAGATAAACAAACTGAAATTTAGAAAATGATTTGGCAGAGTCAATGATTGAACATTATATTTTTCAAATAAAAAAGTAATTTCTTTAAAGTAATTTCTTTAATTTCTAAAATTGATCTATTCCCCAGCCCTTCATCCAGCAGGGCCAAGAAAACTCAGATCCAATATTTAATGGTGTCTCAGACTCCTGGGGACCAAATAGTCTCTCCAAGATAATTCAGTCTCTTTGGGGATTCTGGTGCTCCTCTTTCCACTTGCTTTCCATCCCTCTGGCTTTCCTCTAAGAGCATCTAAGCACCTCAGGGAGAGGTTTCAAGTCTCAAAGAGACTGGGAAGAGAGATTCTAAGATCCACAATCTGTAAATAAGTCCTATTTGATTTCTAGGTTTTCTGGTTGGGCCAATTTCTGGCCTTCCTTTTGCAGGTATTATCGATGAAGGTATGCTTTCTTTCTCTTGATGGTTAGGTCAGTGTTCACCCTGGTTCCCTAAGCCCCACTTTGACTCTATCCAGTATACCCCTCTCCATTTCAGCCCCCTGGGTTCAGCTCCCCAGCACTAGGATCCTTTTTATAAGTCTCCCCATCCCTTGCCACAACAATACCATACAAGTCCAATGGTTCAACTCAATTACTTTCCTTACTTCCTACCCCCCACACTGTGGGGCTTGTGAATTTCTGGATCTCTTCTATATACTAAAGGAGATGAGGGAGTCTTCAGAGGGCTAACTCAGGCCTCACAAGCAAACCAAGCCTTTCCATCTTTTGGTGTTTTTTTTTAATTTATTTTTTTTTAGATTTATTTATTTATTTGCGAGAAAGAGAGAGAGGAGAGTGGAGGGGAGGGGCAGAGGGAGAGGGAGAGAGAATCTCAAGCAGATTCCCTGCTGAGTGTGGTGCCCATCTTGGGGCTCGATCTCACGACCCTAAGATCATGACCTGAACCTAAATCAAGAGTCAGACACCCAACCGACTGAGCCACCCAGGCACCCCTGTTTTTTTCTTGATATAGGATAAAACTCTGTGAGGTTATCTCTTTCTGGAGTTCTAAATAGGAAATAGAGGGAAAAGCTCTTGGAGCTGCGGGATATGGGGTGGGGGGTGCTCTATGGGAGAATGCCTGAGAAACTGATTCTGACCATTTAACTCTTCTAATGTCTTTTTTTTCCTTTTCTTTCCACAATCTCTTACTCCAGAAGGTGGGATTTTTCACTTTCTTATATGGAAAGGACATATGTCTTCTGAATTCTCTCTACCCATGGGAATTTGATGCTCAGGTCAGCCTGTCCTGGCTCTTGATATTTTTAAAAGAGTAGAAAAAGTTAGAGATTTACTTTGCTCTCTCCACAATGCTTGGCTTCTAAGAATAATGTTATAAAAATTACTCAAAAATCCCATTTTTGGTAGGCAGTGGTTGAATATCATCTACTTTCTTTTCTGTTCCTATTTGCCATCTCTGGCAGATGGATATTTCTAAATAACTAGAAAGTTACATTCATGGAAATATAAAAGAAAGGTTTACATTTTAATATTTATTATGTATTATGTATATTTACTATATATTCTGACATTTGAAATAGATTACATATTTGTAGTTTTATACTATATGCTATTATATAACATTTTAAAATATATTATCTCCATTTTAAATGCATAAGCTACAATGGAAATACTAAGAAGGAACACATAACTGTACAGATGATTAGGGTTAAAGAAGCAAAAGAAAATTAATTAAATTGCTAAAATTGGCTTTCTTTTGGGAAGCTAGAACAAGAGATACAATTAAGTTTCTTGCTATTATTATCTCTCAGGATTTTCACTGATAGAAAAGTTTTCCACGGACAATGTCTAAAGTGTAGAGTCAAAAAAAAGTGTAGAGTCTATTCTAATAAGCCATTCAAACTGAAGGAAAACCAGATGGGGAAGTAAATGCAATTTAATTTAATTAATGAAGACCCTTTAGTGGCTATAAGACAACAAAAATCCATAAAGTCAACAAAAATCAAATAGTATTATTAACATTGGATATTTTGGAATATATTTGGAAGCATGTCTGTGTGTGCATGCACACGCACTCATAAAAGGCCTAGGGAAGAAGGATTACATACTGGTATTCCAGGTAGGGTCTAGTGATCCATTCAGTCATTGATACCCTGTACATCTCATTCTATGCCCAGCTGACACTGTTCTCCCTTTTCCGGTGTGAGCAGCAATTCAACCATGCTGCCCTCTAAGAAGTTTGACTAATAAAGTTAGATGGTTAAACATTGTTGCATGAATAGAGTCAGGTTAAAATTCCCAATTCTCTTTGATGCTAATGATAAAACCTTGAGTATCCAAAACATAAACAACATTTTTGAAACTTACACTCTTTAGGCAGACACAATGTTGTGTGATTTTATATATTTTTTTAGTTTAGTTGCCTCTGTATTTCAGGCAGGAGTACACTAGTTAATAAGCCCGTAGCATTCTGTTAACAGAAGACAGACAAGTCTTAGATGGTCAAAGAATATTCCATTGACTTCTTTCATTGGTTGAACAAACAAGAGCTGGACTAGTTGTGGTTATCACAATCAGGCATCATTTATTACTATAGATTATGCCAAAAAGAAAGTCACAGAAAAGCAGAAAAAAAAAAACAACAACCCAGATCTTTTCTGACAATAAGGCAACATGTTTAAAATTTACCTTTTTAAAAAGTATGAAAATAAACTACAACTAATGGAAAATTAACATTTTAAATTTATAAAAATACATGACCTAAGCATAATTAAAACTAGAATTACAAAATGTTTAGAAAGTTATATTGACTTCTGGCAAACGTGGCACACTGAGCAGGCAAACCCCAAACCAGGGAAAAGGAATGCCTGAGACAGAAAGGCGGTCCTGAAGAAGTCCCATGAAAAATAATTTGCACTGAGTTTTCCTCTGGAGATTTGATCCTCTCTTTGCTGTAAATTTTCTTAATTTCACTACTATTTGAAAAAATGTGGGCATGTTTTATGTACCTACTGAGGATTTGATATGTTCCTTTTCATGTCTTTTTTCAGTTCTGGAAAATTTTTAGTTATTATCTCTACCATTGTCTTTCTCCCATTCTCTATGTGCCCTCTGTCTGGAATTTTTTTTAAAACATATATTGGAATTGGTGATTACATCCTTCATGTTCCTAACTTCTCTATCTTATATTGTATCTATCCCTCTGTGTTGTGTTTTAAGTGACTTGACTTCCTCAGCTCTGTTTTCCACTTTATGAGTTCTTTCTTCAGCAGGATCTGGTCTGTTGTTCAACCTATCTCCTGAGTTACTTTACTTTGATGACTACCTATGTTAACTAGTTCTTTCTCACTCTCTCCTGTTCTTGCCTAATGATTTCTATCACCTCTACTATTTTTTTTAAATACTCTGAACATATTTATTTAATCTCCCCTAGATTGCTTTATTATCTTTCTTTATGGTAAAAAATTTTCCCATTTATGCACCCAGTGCCTTCTGTAAAGTTGATTTGCTCATTTTAAATGTTTGTGATGTTATTATGAGTAAATACAAAAATAATCACTAAATCATTGTAATTAAAAATCAAGCTTGGCAAAAAATCTAGACAAAAATTACCTGGAAAATCAGAGTGTGTAGTTAAATCATTCGAAGGCTTTTGCACTGTTTGGTTGGAAGATATAGATAATGATTAATTTTAAACTGCTAAATTAAGTTAAATTGAGTTTATATGTTACAAATCTGAGGTTAACCACTAAAAGAATATAAATAGATGTATAATTCTGAAACCACAAAAGGAAAATAAAGAATTAAGAAAATTCAATAAAATCAATCGAATGCAAAAAAATCCCCAAGAAAATACAGCATGGTAAATAAAACACAAAACCAAGTATATAGTACTCAAAATATTACAAACAGATTTAAATTAATTATTAAAAGTCAGAATTGGTCAGACAATATTTAAAGGAAAACTCCAGAAATATGATACCAACAAATGATACATTTAAAGTAAATTATACCAAGAAGGTAAATGAGTCCTGAGGATGTAATGTAGCCTGGTGACTATAGTTAACAATATTATATTTTATACTTGAAAGTTCCTGAAAGAGTAAATTTTAAAAGTTCTCATCAGGAGAAAAAAATTGTAACTAAGTGTGGTGATGGATGTTAATTAAATTTAGTTTAATCATTTCACAGAATACACCTATATCAAATCATTATGTTTTATTTCTAAAACTAATACATTATTTTTTTCAATTATATCTCAGTTTAACAAAGAGTAAATTATAACTGAAGTCTAAAAAATAAAAGGATGGAAATATTAATAAAGGAAGGGATTAAATAAAATCTGGTTTAGTCACATGACAAAATACAATACAGTGGCTAAAAACAAATGATCTCTCCATATCAAGATGTATAAATATATCAATCTTTCTATAGGTCCGTTAGCATAGTTTTTGAAAATTGAGTATAAAAGGTGAAAGATGCAGAAGTATACATCAGTATGGGAGTATTATAATGACTTCAGTAAGTGCTTTAAAGACATAAAATAATACTGTATATTGTTCATGAGTTTGTAGATTTGTAGATTTAAAAGTGTAGAGTTGACAGAGTCATATCAAGTTCATGGTAATGGTTGCCTCTATGAAAGGAAGGAGAAAAAGTATCATGGAACAAGAAACAGAGATAACTTCAACTTCGTGTTTTATTTTTTTGCCAAAAAATAAGAAAAAGTAAAAAAAAATAAATACACTATTTAATAAAGTAGTAATAATAATGTATTATTATTAAAAAACACATTCTATGGGCCAGAAGTATATAATATCAATTATATAATTTATTTAAGAAAAAAGAGAATAGAAGGAACTTATAATAATTGATAAGAAAAATGTAAAAAAAATATAAGAGAATTTATCCTATAATTCTATGTAAATAACTAGAAAGTAAATAAGCAATGTTTTAGGAAAATAAAAATAAAATATATCAACCCTGGAAGAGGTAGAAATATTTACTGGGTCAAAATTCATGGAATAAATAAAGAAATTTATTAAATAGTTGTCCCTTCAAAAGACACTGGAGCCAAGTAATTTTATGGGTGCATGCATCCAAACATGCAGGGAACAAATAATTCTGGGCTATTTAATTATAGAACATAGAGAAAGAGGGAATGTTTCCAATTTCTTTTTTTATATTGAGAGATAAGAAAACTCTGATACCAAAATTTTACAGAGAGAGCACAAAAACCAAAGGACTCATCAATTTCCTAAATAAAATATTAACTAAACAACCTAAAATATTTCTTAAAAGACTAAGCTATAATGACTAAGCAGGATTTGTTCTAAGAATGGAGTGAGGTTTTTTTTATTATTATGATGTTATGTTAATCATACATTTAGCCTTCGATGCAGTGTTCCACAATTCATTGTTTGTGCACAACACCCAGTACTCTATGCAGCACATGCCCTGAATGGAGTGGTTTGATATTAGGTAGGTATTACCATTCTTCTTCAAAAGAAAAGCATCAGAAGAGATACTGAAAAGGCATTTAATACAATTCAGCATCTATTCTCAATAAAGTTTTAAAAATAAGATTAGACAGTAACTTTTTTTAAAAAGATTTTATTTATTTATTTGACAGAAAGAGAGATAGCGAGAGCAGGAACACAAGCAGGGGGCGTGGGAGAGGGAGAAGCAGGCTTCCCGCGGAGCAGGGAGCCCGATGCGGGGCTCAATCGCAGGACTCCCGGTTCCTGACCTGAGCTGAAGGCAGACGCTTAATGACTGAGCCACCCAGGCGCCCCTAGAGAGTAAATTTTTAACATGATAAGATGCACAGCTTAAAATAATTGAACAATATCATGCCTCCTGATGTAACTCTACAGAAATTCCCATCAAAGTCAGGAATAATGAAAAGAGCCTATGGTCACGAAGATTGTGTGAGACTGTCCAGGAAATGCCAGCTAACACAATTAAATAAGAAAACTATGTAATGGTTTAATAATACTGGAAAGAGGAAGCAAATTTATCAAATGTTATAAAATGATATGATTGTCCACTTGAATAGCCTGAGAAAACCAACAGAAAAAAAACCTTAAAATCAATGCATTCAATAATGTAGCCAGTTAGAAATTAAATATTAGAATTTCCATAGTTTTCCTACATTCCAAATATAGTCAGGGGCACCTGCATGGTGCAGTCTGTTAACCATCCAACTCTTGATTTCAGTTCAGGTCATGATCTCAAGGGTTGTGAGATTGAGCCGCATGTTCGGATTTGTGCTCAGTTGGGGAGTCTGCTTGAGATTTTCTCTCCCTCTCTCTCTGCCCCGCCCACTCGTGCTCTCTCTCTCTCTCTCTCTTTCTAAAATAAATAAATAAATAAATAAATAAATAAATATTAAAACAAACAAATATAGTCAGATATAATATACAATGTTAAATAAAATACCCTAATCATAATGGTAATAAAATGTCAAATACCTAAGGATAAAATGAAAAAGAAATGTATAGGGCTTACAAAAGGCAAACTATAAGCCACCCTTGAAGGACATCAAAGGAGACTTGCTTTGAAGAGAGACATAACACATCCCCAGATGAAGCCAACTCAATGTGGTAAAAATGTCAACTAGTCCTAAATTAATCAGTAAATTTTATGTAGTCCCAACAAAAATTACTTTTTTTTTTTAATTTGCCAAAATTGCTTTAGAGTTAAGCCAAAACAAAGGTACAAGAAAAGTCCAATTTTCTAAAGGGTATTCTGGCAAATTGTATTAAAAAAAATTGTCTGCTTTGACATAATAATTCAGCTTTTAGAAATAAATCCCTAAAACATAATCAAGCAGGAGCATAACAATCTATACACAAGAATATCCATAACACTTTTTATAATGTAAAAATGTGGAAAGAACCAAATAATCAGATAATGACTAAATACATTATAAATTTAATTAAATACAATGCAGCTATTAAAATAATGAAGTTCTTGGAGTATACTGGTTTAGGATGATGTTCACAATGTAAGAGTTTTTTGTTGTTATTTTAAAATTTTAATTCCAGTATAGTTAACATACAGTGTAATATTAGTTTCAGGTGTACAATATAGTGATTCAATAATTCCATACATCACTCTGTGCTCATCACAAGTGCACTCCGTGATCCCTATCACCTATTTTACTCATTCCCCCACCCACCTCCCCTCTGGTAACCATCAGTTTGTTCTCTATAGTTAAGAGTCTGTTTCTTGGTTTGCTTCTCTTTTTTCCCCCTTTGCTCATTTGTTTTGTTTCTTAAATTCCACATATAAGTGAATTCATATGGTATTTGTCTTGTTCTGACTGACTTATTTCACTTAGCATAATACTCTAGCTCTATCCATGTCCTTGCAAACACACACACACACACACACACACACACCATCTTCTTTATCTGTTCATCTATCAATGGACACTTGGACAGCTCCCATACTTTGGCTATTATAAATAATGCTGCTATAAACATAGGGATGCATGTATACCTTCAAATTAGTGTTCTTGTACTTTTTGAGTAAAGACCCAGTAGTGAAATTCCTGGATTGTAGGGTAGTTCTATTTTTAACTTTTTGAAGAACTTCCATATTGTTTTCCATAGTAGCTGCACCATTTCACATTCCCACCAACAGTGCAAGTGGGTTCCTTTTTCTTCACCTGCTTGCCAACTCTTGTTCTTTGAGTCCATTCTGACACATGTGAGGGGATATCTCATTGTAATTTTGATTTACATTTTCCTGATGATGAATGATATTGAGCATCTCATGTGTCTGTTGGCCATTTGGGTATCTTCTTTGGAGAAATGTTCATGTCTTCTGATCATTTTTAAATTAGATTTTTTTGGGGGGGGTGTTGAGTTGTATAAGTTCTTCATGTATTTTGGATACTAGTCCTTTATTGGATATGTCATTTGCAATTATCTTCTCCCATTCTGTAGGTTGCCTTTTAGTTTTGTTGACTGTTTCCTTTGCTGTGCAAAAGCTTTTTATTTTGATGTAATCCCTATAGTTTATTTTTGTTTTTATTTCCCTTGCCTCGGGAGACTTTTCTAGAAAAAAGTTGCTATGGGCAATGTCAGAAATTACCGTCTGTTCTCTTCTAGGATTTTTATGGTTTCAGGTCTCACATTTAGGTCTTTAATCTATTTTGAATTTATTTTTGTGTATGCTGTGAGAAAGTGGTCTAGTATCCTTCTTTTGCATGTAGCTGTCCAGTTTTCCCAATGCCATTTTGTTGAAGAGACTGTCTTTTTTCCATTCCATGTTCTTTCCTCCTCTGTTGAAGATTAATTGACCATATAACTGTGGGTTTCTTTCCGGGTTTTCTATTCTTTTCCATTGATCTATGTGTCTATTGTGCCAGTACCATACTGTTTTGATGACGATAGCCTTGTAATATAACTTGGAGTCTGGAATTGTGGTACCTCCAGCTTTGCTTTTCTTCTTCAAAATTGCTTTGCTTACGTGGGGTCTTTTGTGGCTCCATATAGATTTTAGGATTTTTTGTTCTAGTTCTGTGAAAAATGCTGCTGGTATATTGATAGGGATTGCATTAAATGTGTAGATCGCTTTGGGTACTATAGACATTTTAATATTTGTTCTTCTAATCCAGGAGTATGGAATGTCTTTCCATTTCTTTGTGTCATCTTCAATTTCTTTCATCAATGTTTTATTATTTTCATAGTGCAAGTCTTTCACTTCTTTGGCTAGGTTTATTCCTAGGTATCTTATTATTTTTGGTGCAATTGCAAATGGGATTGTTTTCTTAATTCCTTTCTGCTGCTTCATTATTAGTGTACAGAAATGCAACAGATTTCTGCACATTGATTTTGTATCTTGTGACTTTACTGAATTCATTTATCAATTCTAGGAGTTTTTTTGATGGAGTCCTTAGGGTTTTCTGTATATAGTATCATGTCTTCTGCAAATAGTGAAAGTTTTGCTTCTTCCTTACCAATTTGGATGCATTTTATTTCTTTTTGTTGTCTGATTGCTGTGGTTGCATTTCCAGTACTATGTTGAACAAAAGTGGACATCCTTGTCTTATTTCTGACCTTAGCGGAGATCTCTCAGTTTTTCCCCATTGAGTATGATGTTCACTGTTGTTTTTTCTTATGAGGCCTTTATTATTTTGAGCTATGTTCCCTCTAAACCTACTTTGAGGGCTTTTACCATGAATGATGTTGTATTTTGTCAAATGCTTTTTCTGCTGATGTTAAGATGATCATGTAGTTTTTATCCTTTCTCTAATTGATGTACTGTATCGTGTTGATTGATATGCAAATATTGAACAACGCTTATATCCTGGTGAATGATTTTTTTTAACATATTGTTGGATTCTGTTTGCTAGTATTTTGTTGAGGATTTTCACATTTATGTTCATCAGAGATATTGAATCGTAGTTCTTTTTTTTTTTTTTTTTTGTGGTACCTTTATCTGGATTTGGTGTCAGGGTGATACTTGATTCATAAAATAAATTTGTAAGTTTTCCTTCTTCTATTTTTTGGAATAGTTTGAGTAGAATAGGTATTAACTCTTCTTTACATGTTTGGTAGAATTCACCTGTGAAACCATCTGGTCTTGGATTTTTGGGTTTTTTGGGAGTTTTTTGATTACTGATTCAATTTCATTGCTGGTAATCGGTCTGTTCAAATTTTCTATTTCTTCCTGCTTCAGTTTTGGTAGATTATAGGTTTCTAGGAATTTATATCCATTTCTTCTAGGTTGTCCAATTTGTTGGTATATAATTTTTCATAATATTCTTTTACAATACTTTGTATTTCTGTGGTGTTGGTTGTTATTTCTCCTCTTTCATTGGTGATTTTATTTATTTGCATTCTCTCTCTCTCTCTGTATGAGTCTCACTAGAGGTTTATCAATTTTGTGATCTTTCAAAGAACCTGCTCCTGGTTTCATTAATCTGCTCTATTGTTTTTTTTTTTTTTAGTTTCTATATTATTTATTTATGCTCTAATCTTTATTTCCTTCCTTCTGCTGGTTTGGGTTTTTTTTGTTGTTCTTTTTTTAGCTCTTGTATGTGTAAGGTTAGTTGTTTATTTGAGATTTTTCTTGCTTCCTGAGTTAAGCCTGTATTACTATAAACTTCCCTCTTAGAACTGCTTTTGCTGTGTCTGAAAAGTTTTGGACCATTATGTTTTCATTTTCGTTTGTTTCCATGTACTTTTTTACTTTTTCTTTGATTTCCTCGTTCACTCATTCATTGTTTAGTAGCACGTTATTTAACCTCCATATATTTGTGGCCTTTCCAGATTTTTTTCTTTTGGGTGATTTCTAATTTCATAGTGTTGTGGTCAGAAAGGATGCATGGTATGACTTTGATCTTTTTGAATTTGTTAAGACTTGTTTTGTGGCCTAGTATGTGGTCTATTCTAGAGAATGTTCCATGTGCACCTGAAAATAATGTGTATTCTTCTGTTTTAGGATGGGATGTTCTGACTATATCTGTTAAATCCATATGGCCCAGCATGTCATTCAAAGCCACTGTATCCTTGTTGATTTTCTGTGTGGATGATCTGCCCATTGATGTAAGTGGGGTGTTAATGTCCTCTACTATTATTGAATTATTATCGATTAGTTCCTTTATGTTTGTCAGTAACTGTTTTATGTATTTGGGTGCTCCCATGTTGGGTGCATATATATTTACAATTATTATATCTTCTTGTTGTCCCCTTTATTATTAGGTAGTGTCCTTCTTTGTCTTTTTTTTATGGCCTTTGTTTTAAAGTCTGTTTTGTTCAATGTTAAGTATTGCTACTCCAGCTTTCTTTTAACATCCATTTGCATGATAAATGTTTCTTCATCCCCTTATTTTCGATCTGCAGGTGTCTTTAGGTCTGAAATGAATCTTGTAGGCATCAAATACATGAGTCTTGTTTTTTAATCCACTGTCACTCTATGTCTTCTGATTGGAGCATTTAGTACATTTACATTGAAAGTAATTATTGATAGATATGTATAATTGCCATTTTGTTACTTGTTTTGTGCTTGTTTTGGATCAGTTTTTCTCTGGTCCTTTCATCTCTTTCTCTCTTTCATGGTTTGCTGGTTTTCTTTAGTGATATACTTGGATTCCTTACTCTTTATTTTGTGCATATCTATTACTGTTTTTTGATCTGTGGCTACCATTCAGTTTATATATAACATCATAATGCATATGATGCATATAACTGCATGTAGCAGTCTATAGTAAGCTGATGGCTGCTTAATTTTGAACTCATTCTTTACTCCTCTATGCTCCACATTTCAAATATTTGGTATCATATTTTAATCCTTTCATTTCGTGCTTCTCTTGACATATTTTTACAGACATATTTATTTTGTTGGGTTTTTTTTCAAAGTTTTTATTTTTCATTTATTTGAGAGACTGAGAGAGTGAGAGAGAGAGAGCACAAGTGGGAGGAGGACCTGGGGGAGAGGGAAAAGCAGACTCCCCGCTGAGCAGAGAGAACAACTCAGGGTTCGATCCCAAGACCCTGGGATCATGACCTGAGCCAAAGGCAGATGCTTAACCAACTGAGCCACTCAGGTACCCCTGTTGTTACTTTTGTGTTTCCTATTTTTCTTACTCTTACTTATGCTTTTTGTTTTCCACTCATAGAGTACCCCTTAACATTTCTTGTAGGATTGGTTTAGTGGTCAGGAATTCTTTTTTTTTTTTTTAATTTAATTAATTTAATTTAATTATGTTATGTTAGTCACCATGCAGTACATCATTAGTTTTTGATGTAGTGTTCCATGATTCATTGTTTTCATATAACACCCAGTGCTCCATGCAGTACGTGCCCTCCTTAGTACCCATCACTGGGCTAACCCATCCCTCCCTCCACCCCAAAACCCTCAGTTTGTTTCTCGGAGTCCATAGTCTCTCATGGTTCATCTTCCCCTCTGGTTTCACCCCCCTTCATTTTTCCCTTCCTTCTCCTAATGTCCTCCATGCTATTCTTTATGTTCCACAAATAAGTGAAACCATATGATAATTGGCTTTCTCTGCTTGACTTATTTCACTTAGCATAATCTCCTCCAGTCCCATCCATGTTGATGCAAAAGTTGGGTATTCATCCTTTCTGACGGCTGAGTAATATTCCAATGTATATATGGACCACATCTTCTTTATCCATTCATCTGTTGAAGGGCATCTCAGCTCTTCCCATAGTTTGGCTATTGTGGACATTGCTGCTATGAACATTGGGCTGCATATGGCCCTTCTTTTTTCTACATCTGTGTCTTTGGGGTAAATATCCAGTGGTGTAATTGTTGGGTCATAGGGTAGCTCTATTTTTAATTTTTTGAGGCACCTCCACACTGTTTTCCAAAGTGGCTGTACCAACTTGCATTCCCACCAACAGTGTAAGAGGGTTCCCCTTTCTCCACAGCCTCTCCAACATTTGAAGTTTCTTGCCTTGTCAATTTTTGCCATTCTCACTGGTGTAAGGTGGTATCTCAATGTTGTTTTTATTTGAATTTCCCTGATGGCTAAAGATGATGAACATTTTTTCATGTGTCTGTTAGCCATTTGTATGTCGTCTTTTGAGAAGTGTCTAATCATGTCTTCTGCCCAGTTTTTGACCTGATTATTTGTTTTTTGGGTGTTGAGTTTGAGAAGTTCTTTATAGATCTTGGATATCAGCCCTTTGTCTGTAATGTCATTTGCAAATATCTTCTCCCATTCTGTGGGTTGCCTCTTTGTTTTGTTGACTGTTTCCTTTGCTGTGCAGAAGCTTTTTATCTTGATGAAGTCCCAAAAGTTCATTTTTGCTTTTGTTTCCCTTGCCTTTGGAGATGTATCTTGAAAGAAGTTGCTGTGGACGATGTCAAGAGGTTACTGCCTATGTTCTCCTCTAGGATTTTGATGGATTCCTGTCTCACATTGAGGTCTTTCATCCATTTTGAATTTATCTTTGTGTATGGTATTAGAGAATGGTCGAGTTTCATTCTACTGTATATAGCTGTCCAATTTTCCCAGCACCAGTTATTGAAGAGACTGTCTTTTTTCTATTGCATATTTTTTCCTGCTTTGTTAAAGATTATTCGACCATAGAGTTGAGGGTCCATATCTGAGCTCTTTATTCTGTTCCATTGGTCTATATGTCTGTTTTTGTGCCAGTACCATGCTGTCTTCGTGATCACTGCTTTGTAATATAGCTTGAAATCAGGCAACGTGAAGCCCCCAGGTTTGTTTTTCTTTTTCAACATTTCCTTGGTGATTCGGGGTCTTTTCTGATTCCATACAAATTTTAGGATTGTTTGTTCCAGCACTTTGAAAAATGTCATTGGAATTTTGATCGGGATGGCACTGAAGGTATAGATTGCTCTGGGTAGCATAGACATTTTAACAATGTTTATTCTTCTGATCCATAAGCATGGAATGTTTTTCCATCTTTTTGTGTCTTCTTCATTTTCTTTCATGAGTGTTCTGTAGTTCCTAGAGTATAGATCCTTTACCTCTTTGGTTAGGTTTATTCCAAGGTATCTTACGGTTTTTGGTGCTATTGTAAATGGAATTGTTTCTCTAATTTCTCTTTCTACATTTGCATTGTTAGTGTATAAGAAAGCAACTGATTTCTGTGCATTGATTTTGTATCCTGCCACATTACTGAATTGCTATATGAGTTCTAGTAATTTGGGGGTTGGAAGTTGGAAGTTGGAGTCTTTTGGATTTTCCACATAGAGTATCATGTCGTCTGCAAAAAGAGAGAGTTTGACTTCTTCTTTGCCAATTTGAATACCTTTTATTTATTTTGTTGTCTGATTGCTGTTGCTAGAACTTCTAGTACTATGTTGAACAGTAGTGGTGAGAGTGGGCATCTTGACGTGTTCCTGGTCTTAAGGGAAAGGCTCTCAGCTTTTCCCCACTGAGGATGATATTCACTGTGGGTTTTTCATAGATGGATTTTATGAACTTGGGGAATGTTCCCTCTATCCCTATACTCTGAAGAGTTCTAATCAGGAAAGGATGCTGTATTTTGTCAAACGCTTTTTCTGCATCAATTGAGAGGACCATATGGTTCTGCCACAGGTGCAGTGTGCAGTGGCAATGTTGGCAGTCAGGGCCACCAGTGGCGGGGATGTGTACAGTGTCTGTACACCCAGTGGCTGAGCCAGATGCATACAGCACACTATCAAAATTAGTGCTGAGCCACTAGTCCTATGTCATATTCCCTAAAGCAAGGTGGCCACCAGGGGTGTGACATGGAGGCAGCAGCTTGGCGGGGCATATACAGTGTTAACAAATTTGTGTTGAGTCCAAGGCCAAGGCCAGTAGGCTTGGAGTGGGCAAGTCCTCAGAACTCATGGGTGGGGTGCACTGCTTGCAGGTTACTAGCTAGCGTCTGTGCAGTGCTACCTCCCACAGATGGCTCTGTGTTTATGCTGAGGGGTAGGGGAGGAAAATGGCGCCTTCCAGCTCCTTTGTTCCTGGAGAAGTTCCCCAACTCGCTCCAAAATCAGTATAAACAGATGTCTCTCATGTTGTACAAACTGTGGCTTCCATGTTGCTTCTCCTTAGGCTGTTGTCTCTTTATGGGCAGGACCTGGTTATCACCTTCCTGTCTCGTCCAGGGCTATGTCATCTGACTTATGAAACTCCAGGCTCCAAGTCCCACTGGATATACAAACTCACAAAATTTAGCCCCTTTGGTTTTTCAAGGCCAGATGTTATGGGGATTCATTTTCTGCATGTGGGCTCCCTGGTGCTTTCCCCTCTCCATACCTGCAGGTCTTTCCCTCCTGTGGGCAGCTCTCAACCACTATTTCTGCCCTTCCTAAACTCTCTGATGCAGCTTCTTCTCTACATTTAGTTGTGGCAATTGTTCTGCCAGTCTTCAGTTCACTCTCTGGTTTATTTACTCAGATGTGAATGGTATCTAATTGGCACCATGGGAGGAAGTGAGCTTAGGGTCCTCCTACTCTGCCATTTTCCCAAGCTTCTTTCCACAATGAAGGAATTTTTTGAAAAATTAGGCAAAAATATTTATAAACGATATATTTGTTTGCATAAAAATGAGATAAGAAGAAAGCACACAAAATATTGAGTAGTCATATTTAAGTGTTGGGATCTTTTAGTGATTTTAATTGTCTTATTTTTTGTTTGGTTGTTGTTTATTTATTCCAAAATTACATACATTTCTTGTATTATAAACTATAAATAAAAGTCAAATAAAGCAAATAAAAAGAAACCATTCTATAGCTATAAGAAACTAAGCAATATCGTAATGTCAGTTTTCCTCTCTTTCCTTGATATCACTTGCCTCCATTCTTTCTCCACTTCCTGGACTACTGCAGCAATTTCCTAACTGTTTATTTTGTGGCCAATACCTCTCTACTCTGCCAAGAAAGTGGATTTCCTAAATTGCAAATATAATCATATCTGCCTCTTTTAACATTATCCAGTGGTTCTTCATTGCCTACATTACCTTTATGCCTTTATTACCTTCTGCTTCACATATCAGAATCTATGCCATTTACTTGTCTATAATGGTCGTACCACCTACTTTGCTTAAGATTAGCTTTTACTCATTCTTCAGGTGTCAGTTTCAAAGTCATTTCTCACAAGACTTCTTCCTGGACTTTAAGAAAATTTCTATTCCTCATATCCTTTTCTCTATTCTCCATCTTAGCCCTCACATTTTTTCTTTATAAGCACTTATAATTAGTAATTATTTTATATATTTATTTACATAGTACTTTGAAAATCTGTCTCCATCACTATAAAGTAGTCTTTGGGCAGGCATGGACTGAACGTATCCTGTTCACTATTCTAAGGAGTTTGTTTAATAAATGAATATATGAATGAACCTTATTGCAAATGGTGCTAGCTTCAGCTTTCCAAATGTATCAAGCTATTTCAGCCTCTACCTTCACATGTTCGGTTTCCTCTCTCTGGAGCATTCATATCCTTCTCTGGAAACTCTGGTGAATATATGGTCATATTTCATGACTCAGTTCAAGCTTTACTTCTTTTAGAAAGCCTGGTAGAGTTGACTACACATATCTTTGTGCCCTGCTGAATCATAGTTCACCCTCTTATCAGAATCTGTCATTCTGATTGCTTTTAGTAGCTTACATGTCAATTGCCCCTACTAGAATGTACATTCCTATTGGGCAGGGATTGGCTCTTACTCATTTCTATTTTCCCAGTGTTTAGCTCAACATATAGTTGGCACTTAGAGATTGACTGGAGCTGATTAGATGAATGCATAAATGAGTTTCCCTGAAATGCTTCAGAGAACTTGTGATTCACCCTTTCATTTTATGTCAAATGATTCTTATTAAAATCTACTGCAAGATTATTTAGTTTATAGTAGGGGGGGAAAAAGCAAGAGCTTTCCAAATGAATCTTTGAAGGATATTTCATCTCTCCATAATCAATGGGATTTGTTAAACAAATCAATGGGATTTGTTAAAATAACATCCATGGTCTTTAACCAATACCACCAAAACAACAACAAGAAATAATAGTTGAAATAAAGCTTAATTCACTGACATCACCAACCTCAGCCAAGGACCATACTATGTTGCAGCTGTATGGCCCTTTGAAAGGATTTAAATTGGGCATAGTTTGGAATTCCCAAATCTTTGGCTTATATTTAATTTTTTAAAAGCAGCACTGATTTAATCTTTGCTTACCTCTGAACTGTAGACACTCTTGGGACACCTTCCTCTTGGTTTTGGGATCATTGTGCTATTTCCAGGCCCACAGTAGTGATGTTACTTCCTTAGCTTCAAACCCACACAGTTATGCACAGACAGCTTCTGCTGCACAAATGAACATGAAAAAGCCATCACTGCAGGTGCAGAGATGCTTTTATAATGAATTACTGCCTCCTTACTGAGAACTAGGAGAGACCTGCTGTGTTTGTCACTTTTTAGTTATTAGGCAATGTCTGCAGGCACTCAATATTTCTATTCCATACTTACCCTTTTCTGGAGCAGAAAGCAAGTGCTATAACAGCTGTGTGTGTATTTGTTTTCTTTGGGGCAGACAGAGGCCAAAGAAACCACAAAACAGTCTAAATCACAGCTCTTCCTTCACTTACATAAGGATTACAGAAGCAGGTGCACACTATTTGTTTCTTCTGGGTGTTTAATAAGGCTTCTGAGTTTTCATATTAATAATTCATAAGAAGCCTATCATTACTCTCATAGGTATGGATTGAGTGCTGTCATAGCTACACTGTAAAATTACTTTAAAACACACACCTGATGGGTGTCTGGGCCCTATACATTTGATTCCTATCAGCAACATCATCCTTCCTCTCATATTTGAAGATCCACAAAGTGAAGGGGTCACAGCTACATGGTATGGGTGAGGTCTGAATTGAAAGTTTCATCCTAAATGTTCTAAATTCCACAGAGCTAAAAGGGTCAAACAGAAAATATTTGATGTTTTAGGGATATTTCTCACTCCACTCCATTCTGCTCTTGATTATTCACTAAGGGGAAGAACAGACTGTTTCAGAAGGATCCATATTGACACACCTAAGACTAAGACCGGCTTTTTTTCCTGATCTTCAAACACTCCAAACTTGTATTTACCTTAAGGGTCATGTGGAATTCCTTGCTTATGGACTCATTACATTTTTGATTTTTATAGATATTGCCCAATTGTGAAACTGAACTTCAGAAGAAGTTTCTCACATGGGATTTTATGTAGACAATATGGGTGACGGGTGAACAATATCTTTAACAACAGTTGTTAATAGATACAATAGTGCATTATGTGTTTTGAAAGAGACTACTACTAGTAAGTAAGCATAAAGCAAAATGCTTTTGAAGCCCAATATGTGGCTATTCAGTTTACCCTCCTGATAAGTGGGAGTGAAAGGAATGTTGCTTTGCTGCTGTGTCTCATGGGGTGGGGAGACATCCTGCATTTGTTTTCCATGCCTAGAGCCCCCAAAAAATGTTGTCAGAAGCAGCATCCTAAGGTGATGTCTGATAAGGACCAGTGTATTATTTTGCTAGTGCTGCCACAATAAAATGCTACAAACTGGGTGACTTCAACAGCAGAAATTTGTCATCTCACGGTTCTGGAGGCTAAAGTCTGAAATGAAGGTGTCAGCAGAATTGATTCCTTCTGAGGGCTGTGAAGGAGGGATCTGTTCCAGGCTTTTCCTTGGCTTTTAGGTGGTCATCTTCTCCCTGTGTCTCTTAGCATCTTCCTGCTGTATGCTTCTGTCTCTGTGTCCCAATTTCCCCTTTTTATAGGAAAACTAGTCATATTCAACACCAGTCATTTTGACTTGATTACCTCTCTAAAGACTCTCTCTCCAAATAAGATCATAGTCTGAAATACTGGGAAATAGGACTCCAGCATATCTTTGGGAGGGGGCAACACAGAGACACAATTCAACCCATAATAGTCCAGACAGTTTGAGGTTGGGTCACCAACAGATGAGAAATCCAAGATCCAAAGGCAAGGGGAGATTTGAGATTTAAGATAACCAATTTGTGAAGGGGTTCAAGGGGTTCAGAATGATCAAAAATTTGGAATAATTCCTAAGCTGAAATTATCAAAGATTATGACAACTTTTTATGTGATACACATAGTAGCTGTAATGTTTAGGTCAAGAGCATTTGAAGGGGCAGAGAGAGACACTGGACAGGAGGAGGAAATGCAATAGTACTGATATAAACAAGGCCAAATTGTGGTGCTATTCATAATAGCATAATACGGCTGTTCAGTATTAGCATGTTCGATCCTTCTGAGTTCCTTATTTGTTATAATTTGGTTGTTTTGTTCTTTTGTTCCTTTCAAGTTCCTATAGTTTCATACTGAGTTCATTTAGGTTGGGTTTAATCCAAAGGGGATTTTGCAACAATAAGGTCTATTTGACTGAAGGTTTCTGTGTTCCATATTTATTACTTTTCTGAAAATGGTGAATCCTATTAAAAGAAAGTTAGAGAAACAATTTTCTGAAATCATTTGCTACGTGCTAGATGTGTACATTTTGTTTTATTTTTTTTTTAAAGATTTTATTTATTTATTTGTCAGAGAGAGATAGAGCACAAGCAGGGGGAGCAGCAGGCAGAGGGAGAAGCAGGCTCCCCGCTAAGCAAGGAGCCCAATGTGAGACTCAATCCCAGGACCCTGGGATCATGACCTAAGCTGAAGGCAGATGCTTAATTGACTGAGCCACCCAGGCATCCCTGTACCTTTTATTTTAAAGAAGAGCATAAGGACCTAATAAAAGTATGAATATGTCTACAAATTCAGGTCAGAAAGAAATGTTACAACTTTCTTCTTCCCCATCATAAATCAGTTTAAGTCATGTTTTAAACTTCTAATCCATGAGGCAGAAAACATAAGCATCAGTCCTTCCTGGACTTCTCCATCCTGGGTTATATTAGTTCTTAAATTTTATAGAGTGAAGATTTGGGGTGCAGGGGCATCTGGTCTTCAGTCTTTCTGCCTCACTGATAGCCATTGAAAATGTCTGCATGACCTTTTCAGAAAGTATCAATAGGTTCCTACTGCTTCCATACATATTTGGGGCATACCTTTTCTTGGTGAGACTGGTTGTGCTTTCATTTTCCATGGCCTGTTCTTCCACTCAGCCATTTCCTCTTGGAGATATCAGCACATTCCCTGTGCTGCTCCTGGGAAGCAGGATGTAGGTCCCTTCTTCTCTGTGGGCTCACAAATCTCTATCTTCTCTTTCCATCCCCTAGCTTGCAGGGGGTGGAGTGGGTGGGAGAGAATGATTTTCAATTTGGTGGAAATCATATTCTATTGTTCCATGATGTTCCATGCCATTGAATTTCCTTCTTTCTTCCTCCTTAGCAAACTCCACAACCAATCAATTCCCCTAAAGTGTAGAGTTTTAGAAAACAACAGGCAAAATGCTTTTTGGTCTATTTTTCGTTCCTTCTCTGCCCTGTGTCATCTCCCCTGAAGTAATGAGAACAGGACTAGCAACACTGAATGTGGAGAAGGAATTGTGGAAAATGGAAAGAGAAAAAAATTAATGTATAAAATATTATTCCAGGTACACAATTAAGGCACAGGTTTTTTGATCCAGTTACATTGTCATACACATTGAGTGACAACCAAGACTAATACCAAAGCTAACATCATGCAAGGAGACCACAGCCAGAGTTAGCCAACAAGTTCTTTATTGTCTTGCTGGGGTAAGAACCAATGAAATCTGACCTAATTAAAACCTACCAATAGCTATTTTCATCTTCTACGAATAGCATGACCTAAGCCCCTTCAGTTTAGAATCTGGTGCCTCCAAAATTCCCCAATGCTTCACTCAGAACCTGCTTTCTAGAATCCATGTGTAGCTTGTATATCACTGACATCCTGGTCATAGCATCAGCAAAGGAGGGACCAATGGAATACTTTCCATTCTATTAAAGCATCAGGTTTTCCAGTAAAAAGAGAAGTAAATTGGAGATTACAGTTGTTTTACAGAGACTTGCATGTCTCAGTCTGCTTTGTAGTCACCCTGCAGTCACCCTGTGCCTATTCAAAAAAAATTTTTTAAGCAAAGAATGCCAGCCTTATAAGGACCACTCATTTCTTCCACACTTTTTCCCATAAAAGCCACACATTCCTTAGCTGCTTCATTATCTACCAGAAAAAGTCATCCCATGGCATTTGACTCACCAGAATGAAAACCATTTTTAGATTATTAAGAAGCTACTGACTTTATAATCTCTGTTATGACATCAGAGTGAATATAAGCACTGATGCTAAAAGACAATGCTCGGGGCACCTGGGTGGCTTAGTCTGCTTCTCCTCCTGCTCCCTCTGCTTGTGCTCTCTCTCTCTGTCAAATAAATAAATAAAATCTTTAAAAAAATAAAAATAAAAGACAACACTCATCTGACATGGTAGAACTGAAATGAAGCACGAAATTACAGATAACATTGGACTATTATTTATTCACCTCTCAGAAACAATGTCATCTAGCCACAGATGGACAAATAAGTACTCACTTTTATCTTAGGGGACAAATAATTAGCCAACTGTAGCAAGCTTTTATTTATAGTTTTATGTATCACAAATAAGACTTCCAGTTTCTGGTCCAACATGTGAGGAGCTTAGAAATCATGATTCCCATCCTCATAACAAGAAGAAAGCTGAACAACAACAACAAAAAAAACAACTCTTTTTAGTTCCATCAGAAAACTGACATCACAAGGCAAACCACTGTCTGTCAAATTGGAGAAACAGGTATATACAGAGAACCACAGCTTACCAGAGCAGAAGCCCAGGAGCATAAAACCTCTGTGAGAACAAGTAGCAGAGTAAGAAAATTTAAGTTGTAATTGACAAATTGCTGAAGGCTCAGTGTTTGAGGACAAGTTTGAGCATTAAAAACTCCAAGGGGCCTGATCTTAGGGAATCCCCCATACTTCTGTGACTTTTACCTCCAGGAGCCCCATAAGGTTCTCACAGTGAAGATCCAGTAAAAATTTCCTTTTGTTTTCAGGAGGGGGAGAGGAAAATTGACCATTCTGAAATTCACTTAGAGTATTCTGTACTTCTTAACAAGGCTTGCCCTCAAAATAAACCATTTTACCAGAACCTAACTGACTAGGGTTTTATCAGAGCCTAAATGATCTGGAAGAAGGGAAGTACCTAATCCCAGTCCACTCATATTTACTGACTCACTTAAGTGGAAGGAGGGTTTGACTGAGAAACATGTATGAAGGTCACAGCCCAAGGGCACTGGCTCACTAAAAGACCGAGACCTAATCACAGGACTACAAGACCCTTCTCTTTTCCCCACAACTTACTACCACACCAGTAGGTTCATGTATAATAACTGGAGAATATAACTGAAAGAAAGCATTCCTCAGACCTTATTTAAGAGAAATCTTTAAGGAAAGCCCAAAGTCAGCAGGGGAGATGAACACAAGGACACCAGAGGAAATGTTAGCGTCTGACAACTACAGATACAGCAAACATTAAACACAACCCAACTCCTAATAAGGTAAATGTAAAACCTCACACAAAAGTCCTATTTACCTCAGTTCCTTTTACCCAGTACATCATGTCTAGCTTTCAATTAAAAAAAAAAAAAAAATTGAGGCATACTAAAAGACAAAAAACACACAGTTTGAAGAGACAGAGCATCACAGTCAGAGTCAGATATGGCAAGGATGTTGGAATTATTAGACTGAAAATTCAAAACAACTATGGTTACTATGTAAAGAGCTCTAATGGAAAAGGTGGACAACATGCAAGAAGAGATGGGTGATATAGGCAGGGAAATGGGAATTCTAAGAAAGAATCAAAAGAAAATACTAGAAGGAAAAAACACTGTACCAGGAATGAAGAATGTCTTTGATGGGCTCTTCAATGGACTGGACACAATCAAAGAAAGAGTCAGTGAGATTGAAGAAATATCAATAGAAACTTCTAAAACTGAAATGCAAAGAGAAAGAATGAAAAATACAACAGAACCATGGGGTAACTTCAAAAGGTACAATACCATGAACCATGGGGCAACCGCAAAAGGTACAATATATGATAATGGGAATACCAGAAGGAAAATAAAGACAGAAAGGAACAGAGAAACATTTGAAGTGAAAATGATTGAGAATTTCCTAAAATTAAAGATAGACAACAGACTTAGATACTGAAAGCTCAGAGGACATGAAGCAAGATAAAAACCAAAAATTTATACAAGGGCACATAATACAAACTTAGAAAATCATAGACAAAGAGAAAATCTTGAAAGAAACCAGAGGGGAGAAAAAAATCCCACCTTACAGAGGAGCAAGGGTAGGAATTACATCAAACTTCTCTTCAGAAGTCATGCAAGCAAGAAGAAAGTGGAGTGAAAGTGGATATTTAATGTGTTGAAAGAAATGATCTACGAATCTAGAATTATTTATGCAGGGAAATTATCCTTCAAAAGTGAAAGAGAAATAAAGATTTTCTGAGATAAACAAAAATTGAGGGAATTTGTTGCCAGGAGACCTGCTTTTTAAGAAGTATTAAAATAAATTCGTCAGAAAAAAAGGAAAATGATGTAGGCCAGAAACTTGGATCTACATAAAGAAAGGAAGAGTGTTAGAGAAGGAATATATGGAGGTAAAATACATTACAAACTATGGGATTCCTCAAAGGATGTACATATATACTTACTTAACTCACTAAATGTGCAGAACTGGAGTTTGTTTCAGCAAATAGTCATGAATAATAATAGCAGGTTTTTTCCTTTGTTCAAAATATTATTCCTTATTAGTACTATAGGTCATTCCTGGCAATTTATTTATTTGTTCAACAAATAATTATTGAACATATACTAAATGCCAGACCCTAGTACTAGAGAAAAGGAAAAAAGATCAAAAGAACTGTTTCTGCCTGAAAGAAGTATACAATTTAATGAAGATAGAGAAATACTCCTTAAAATTTACTAATACAGTAAGATAATAACTCTAAGTGTCATATGCACAAAGTTAAGTGGTACTTTCTGGGAAGCACTTGACTTTATATCTAGAGTTGTCCAGCAAGGTTCATGAGAGGACACAGCATTAAAGCTGAGACTTTAATGCTAAGAGGAGTTTGCAAAGGGATGACAACAGTGTGTGCAGTTATAAAGATTGCATTAAGGTATAGAGAAAGCAAAGTGATTTGGTATTACCAGAATTCAGAATGAGGAGAAGAATGGGAAATGAGGATAGACCAGTGGGCAGTGTCAGATAGGAAAGGTTTTGCATGCCTGCCAAAGGGGTTGTTTTATGTTGTTTTGTTTTTGTTTTTCTACAGGCAATGCAAGTTCATTGAAGAATACCGAGTTATAATAACAAAAATACTAGGTAACATTTATTAACTGTTACCATATCCCAGGCTCAGTTCTAAACGGTTTACACCTATTAATTCATTTAAGCCCCACAACATCCCACCATAAGGCACAACATGGTCAAAGTACTTGCCCACGGTCATGTAGCTCAGTGGCAGAGTTGGGTGGGAGTGTGACATAGTAGCACTTATGTTTAGAATTACCCCTCTGATAGCCATGCAGAAGATGAAGGGGGTGGCAATGGTCATGGAGATGGGAAGGGCAGATATTCAGAAAATGGAATTGATGGAATTGATCATCAATTGGGTTTGATAGGACAAGGAGAAGAGGATGATTTAGAATACTCTGAGGTTCTTCGCTTGGGAAAATTGAAGGAGATGAAAACTCCATTCTGAAAACAGGGAAAATTGGGAAGGAAACTGTTTTGAGAATACTTCATTCATTCAATGAATGAAGTTGTTCAGTCAATATTGACAATCTACCCTGGATCAGGCATTCTGTCAAGTGTCAGATATACAATGCTGAGCAAATTAGACAAAGTTCTCATACACCTTACAGTCTAAAAGCAAATTCAATTTTTGGAAATGTTGAGGTACCTATAGATCGTCAATACAAACATGTCCAGGAAGCTTTGTACATAATTTTTTCCTGCTGATTCTCTAAAATTTATTGGAGAATTACCCTCTTTCTAGATCCCCAGTCAAGTCAGGAATTAAGCCCTTAAATAAGCCTCAGACTCTATTCACCCTCCCTATGGTCTAGGCAAGTCCACACACAGAGCCAGATGTTGGCTAGACCCTGAGCTCTAGTCTCTGATGAGTAACCATGCAGGAAGCCACCCTTGGGGAAAAGGAGATTCTATCCCTCAGAGAATAGACCCAGAATTGAATTATGTATCTGACTTAAAAAGAAATCTGAATTGGATGTGTAGAAAAGTGAAGACCATCAGCATGTAAGAGGTAGATTAAGCCACTCATGTGAATGACATTGAGAAAAACAGAAGGCTGATAATAGTCCTTGGACTAGGCATTGGAGGCTTGGAATAGGAAGGAGTGTCCCATAGAAGACTTAGAAGAAAAAGCCAGATAGGTAGCAGGAATACCTGAATATTGGTTCCCTTATACTGACCCTTCATCCATTTATATAGTAAGACATTTTCTGGGAATTTTTGGTGTCAATAAACAGTGAGTTTCTATCATTATAATGAGGTCTTATGCCTAAATTATACAAGCTTTAGTGTGCTTTTGGCCTGGAGAGCATAGTCACATTGGCCAACTTGATGAGGTGTTTTTCCAGGATGATTTGTTTAAATCAGAAATCTTAGAAGCAGACCTAGCTCTTCTGGAGTCTTCTGTTTTTTAATTTTTCTTTTATACTTCCTGCAGTAGGATAATAGACAAAAAGTATTAAAAGCAATATTTCTTCTTTGGATTGTTGATCTATTGTGGTGGAGTTTTTATTTGTGGTAAATCCATATGATCATCAACTTGGTTAGAAATCTTAATTTAAGATGCTGTTTATCTGGTCTATCCACTTTAAATACCAGAACATTGACTTCAAGAATTAATTTGGCACTCCTCTTATCCAGGTATCTTTTGACATTGAGGCAGAGCACAGTGGATATGGCTTGTCTCTGCTCCATGGTATATGTGGCTTCAGCTGAAGACACTCAAAATAACTGGGAATGACTTAAATGGCAGGGGACAGAATCATGGAGAGGTTTCTGACATGTCTGGCAACTCATCTGGGATAATTCAAAGGCTGGACTCAGTTGGGGCTATAAACTGAAACTCCTCCATGTGACCATATGGCCTGTAGGCCTGGGTTTCCTCACAGCATGGGTGGCAGAAGACTTCTTCTTGATGATTCAGGATTCCATGAGCAAGTGTTCCAGCAAGCCAGGTGGGAATTTCATGCTTTTTTATCATGTAGCCTGAGAAGTCATGTGCATCACCAGTTCACCCAAATCAAGGGGAGGGGACATAGACTTTACATCCATGTGTTTAAAACTGCCACACTTATTAAAGGTGTAGTGAGAATAAAATAATAACAAAAATGATTAACTGACATTGCCTAGCTATATATTATGGTGTAAGGATGATATAGAGCTTTATTTAGAAAGACTGGTACTAGAATTAGCTTCCCAAAATTCGGAAGTACTGCAAGGAACATTTGGATTTATTTATTCATTCCACAAATATTGAGAATATGGTTGTGAAAAGTCCTTGATCTCATGTTTATATGGTGGTAGAAAGATAGAGAGTAATGGAACATAATAAAGAAGCAAAAGAATACATGGACAAGATGATTTAGGATAGTGATATATCTCTGAAGAAAACAAATCAGGCTGATAAACATTTAGCATTTGCTAAGAAGTTCAATGCTAGACCAAAGGATTTGGCTTACCATATTCATGAGGACATAGTACACAAATTACAAAGGATTTCCTCATCTCTAGTGAGGAAAAGAGCCGAGATGACAAAGTTTAAGTGCTGGACAACATTTTTAGGGGGCATAGAATATCAAAACATCTAAGTTCAAATGTCAAACAAAAGATCAGATTTAGGCCCACAGAAAGTAAATGGAGCCAAGAGTCAAAAGCAAGATGTAACTGGAATTGAACAAGAATGGAGTAGACAGAAAAGCAAAGTGAAATTGCTACATTTCTTTTTGGTGGATGGGGATGTCTTTCTTTTTTTCTTTTTTATGTTACGTTAATCACTATACATTACATCATTAGTTTTTGATGTAGTGTTCCATGATTCATTGTTTGCGTGTAACACCCAGTGCTCCATTCAGTATGTGCCCTCTTTAATACCCATCACCAGGCTAACCCATCCCCCCACACCCCTCCCCTCTAGAACCCTCACTTTGTTTCTCAGAGTCCATAGTCTCTCATGGTTCATCTCCCCCTCCAATTCCCCCCCTTCATTTTTCCCTTCCTACTATCTTCTTTTTTTTAACATATAATGTATTATTTGTTTCAGAGGTACAGGTCTGTGATTCAACAGTCTGAGACAATTCAGAGCGCTCACCATAGCACATACCCTCCCCAAGGTCTATCACCTAGCCACCCCATCACTCCCACCCCCCACCACTCCAGCAACCCTCAGTGTGTTTCCTGAGATTAAGAATTCCTCATATCAGTGAGATCATATGATACATGTCGTTCTCTGATTGACTTAATTCACCCAGCATAATACCCTCCAGTTCCATCCACGTCATTGCAAATGGCAAGATATCATTCCTTTTGATGGCTGCATAATATTCCATTGTATATATATTTATCACATCTTCTTTATCCATTAATCTGTAGATGGACATCTTGGCTCTTTCCACAGTTTGGCTATTGTGGACATTGCTGCTATAAACATCAGGGTGCATGTACCCCTTTGGATCCCTACCTTTGTATCTTTGGGGTAAATACTCAGTAGTGCAATTGCTGGGTCATAAGGTAGCTCTATTTTCAACTTTTTGAGGAACCTCCATACTGTTTTCCAGAGTGGCCGCACCAGCTTGCATTCCCACCAACGGTGTAGGAGGGTTCCCCTTTCTCCACATCCCCGCCAACATCTGTCATTTCCTGACTTGTTAATTTTAGCCATTCTAACTGGTGTGAGGTGGTATCTCATTGAGGTTTTGATTTGGGTTTCCCTGATGCCAAACGATGTTGAGCACTTTTTCATGTGTCTGTTGGCCATTTGGATGTCTTCTTTGGAAAAATGTCTGTTCATGTCTTCTGCCCATTTCTTGATTGGATTCTTTGTTCCTTGGGCGTTGAGTTCGGTAAGTCCTTTATATTTTGGATACTAGTCCTTTATCTGATATGTCATTTGCAAATATCTTCTCCCATTCTGTCGGTTGCCTTTTGGTTTTGTTGACTGTTTCTTTTGCTGTGCAAAAGCTTTTTATCTTGATGAAGTCCCAATAGTTCATTTTTGCCCTTGCTTCCCTTGCCTTTGGCGATGTTTCTAGGAAGAACTTGCTGTGGCTGAGGTTGAAGAGGTTGCCGCCTGTGTTCTCCTTTAGGATTTTGATGGACTCCTGTCTCACATTTAGGTCTTTCAACCATTTGGAGTCTATTTTTGTGTGTGGTGTAAGGAAATGGTCCAGTTTCATTCTTCTGCATGTGGCTATCCAATTTTCCCAACACCATTTGTTGAAAAGACTGTCTTTTTTTCCATTGGACATTCTTTCCTACTTTGTCAAAGATTAGTTGACCATAGAATTGAGGGTCCATTTCTGGGCTCTCTATTCTGTTCCATTGATCTACATGTCTGTTTTTGTGCCAGTTCCATACTGTCTTGATGATGACAGCTTTGTAATAGAGCTTGAAGTCCGGAATTGTGATGCCACCAGCTTTGCTTTGCTTCTTCAACATTCCTCTGGCTATTCGGGATCTTTTCTGGTTCCATACAAATGTTAGGATTATTTGTTCCATTTCTTTGAAAAAAGTGGATGGTATTTTGATGGGGATTGCCCTGAATGTGTAGATTGCTCTAGGTAGCATAGACATTTTCACATTTGTTCTTCCAATCCATGAGCATGGAATGTTTTTCCAAGTCTTTGTGTCTTCTTCAATTTCTTTCATGAGTATTTTATAGTTTTCTGAGTACAGATTCTTTGCCTCTTTGCTTAGATTTATTCCTAGGTATCTTATGGTTTTGGGTGGAATTGTAAATGGGATTGACTCCTTAATTTCTCTTTCTTCTGTCTTGTTGTTGGTGTATAGGAATGCCACTGATTTCTGTGCATTGATTTTATATCCTGCCACTTTACTGAATTCCTATATGAGTTCTAGCAGTTTTGGGTGGAGTCTTTTGGGTTTTCCACATAAAGTATCATATCATCTGCAAACAGTGAGGGTTTGACTTTTTCTTTACTGATTTGGATGCCTTTTATTTCTTTTTGTTGTCTGATTGCTGTGGCTAGGACTTCTAGTACTATGTTGAATAGCAGTGGTGATAGTGGACATCCCTGCCGTGTTCCTGACCTTAGGGGGAAAGCTCTCAGTTTTTCCCCATTGAGAATGATATTCGCTGTGGGTTTTTCATAGATGGCTTTTAGGATATTGAGGTATGTACCATCTATCCCTATTCTCTAAAGAGTTTTGATCAAAAAGGATGCTGTACTTTGTCAAATGCTTTTTCTGCACCTATTGAGAGGATCATATGGTTCTGATTGACTTGCAGAAGTTGAACCAACCTTGCAGCCCGGGAATAAATTCCACTTGGTTGTGGTGAATAATCCTTTTAATGTACTGTTGGATCCTATTGGCTAGTATTTTGGTGAAAATGTTTGCATCCATGTTCATCAAGGATATTGGTCTGTAATTCTCCTTTTGGATGGGGTCTTTTTCCGGTTTGGGGATCAAGGTAATGGTAGCCTCATAAAACAAGTTTGGAAGTTTTCCTTCCATTTCTATTTTTTGGAACAGTTTCAGAAGAATAGGTATTAATTCTTCTTGAAATGTTTGGTAGAATTCCCCTGGGAAGCCATCTGGCCCTGGCCTCGTTTGTTGGGAGATTTTTGATGACTGCTTCAATTCCCTTAGTGGTTATAGGTCTGTTCAGGTTTTCTATTTCTTCCTGGTTCAGTTGTGGTAGTTTATTCATCTCTAGGAATGCATCCATTTCTTCCAGATTATCTAATTTGCTGGCATAGAGTTGCTCAAAATATGTTCTTATAATTGTTTGTATTTCTTTGGTGTTGGTTGTGATCTCTCCTCTTTCATTCATGATTTTATTTATTTGGGTCCTTTCTCTTTTCTTTTTGATAAGTCTGGCCAGGGGTTTATCAATCTTATTTTTTCAAAGAACCAGCTCCTAGTTTCGTTGATCTGTTCTACTGTTCTTTTGGTTTCTATTTCATTGATTTCTGCTCTGATCTTTATTATTTCTCTTCTCCTGCTGAATTAAGGCTTTATTTGCTGTTCTTTCTCCAGATCGTTTAGGTGTAGGGATACCTTGTGTATTTGAGACCTTTCTTGTTTCTTGAGAAAGGCTTGTAGTGCTATATACTTCCTCGTAGGACTGCCTTTGCTGCATCCCAAAGATTTTGAATAGTTGTGTTTTCATTTTCATTGGCTTCCATGAATTTTTTTAATTCTTCTTTAAGTTCCTGGTTGACCCATTCATTCTTCAGTAGGATGCTCTTTAGCTTCCATATATTTGAGTTCCTTCTGACTTTCCTCTTGTGATTGAGTTCTAGTTTCAAAGCATTGTGGTCCAAAAATATGCAAGGAATGATCCCAATCTTTTGGTACCAGTTGAGACCTGATTTGTGACCTAGGATGTGATCGATTCTGGAGAATGTTCCATGGACACTAGAGAAGAATGTGTATTCTGTTGCTTTGGGATGGAATGTTCTGAATATGTCTGTGAAGTCCATTTGGTCCACTGTGTTATTTAAAGTCTTTATTACCTTGTTGATCTTTTGCTTAGATGATCTGTCCATTTCAGTGAGGGGGGTGTTAAAGTCCCCTACTATTATTGTATTGTTGTCGAAGTGTTTCTTTGCTTTTGTTATTAATTGCCTTATATAATCGGCTGCTCCCATGTTAGGGGCATAGATATTTACAATTGTTAGATCTTCTTGTTGGAGAGACCCTTTATGTAGGATATAGTGTCCTTCTTCATCTCTTATTACAATCTTTGGTTTAAAATCTAATTTGTCTGATATAAGGATTGCCACCCCAGCTTTCTTTTGGTGTCTATTAGCATGGTAAATGGTTTTCCAGCCCCTCACTTTAAATCTGGGGGTCTCTTTGGGTCTAAAATGAGTCTCTTGCAGACAGCATATTGATGGGTCTTGTTTTTTTTATCCAGTCTGATACCCTGTGTCTTTTGATTGGGACATTTAGCCCATTTACATTCAGGGTAACTATTGAAAGATACAAATTTAGTGCCATTGTATTGCCTGTCAGGTGACTATTACTGTATATTGTCTGTGTTCCTTTCTGGTCTATGTTGCTTTTAGGCTCTTTCTCTGCTTAGAGGACCCCTTTCAATATTTCTTGTAGGGCTGGTTTGGTGTTCACAAACTCTTTTAGTTTTTGTTAGTCCTGGAAGCTTTTTATCTCTCCTATTTTCAATGACAGCCTAGCTGGATATAGTATTCTTGGCTGCATATTTTTCTCATTTAGTGCTTTGAATATATCCTGCCAGTCTTTCTGGCCTGCCAGGTCTCTGTGGATAGGTCTGTTGCCAATCTAATGTTTCTACCATTGTAGGTTACAGATCTCTTGTCCTGAGCTGCTTTCAGGATTTTCTCTTAGTCTCTGAGACTCGTAAGTTTTACTATTAGATGTCAGGGTGTTGACCTGTTTTTATTGATTTTGAGGGGGTTTCTCTGTGCCTCCTGGATTTTGATGCCTGTTTCCTTCCCCAAATTAGGGAAGTTCTCTGCTATAATTTGCTCCAATATACCTTCTGCCCACTTCTCTCTTTCTTCTTCTTCTGGGATCCCAATTATTCTAATATTGTTTTGTCTTATGGTATCACTTATCTCTCAAATTCTGCCCTTGTGATCCAGTAGTTGTTTATCTCTCTTTTTCTCAGCTTCTTTATTTTCCATCATTTGGTCATCTATATCACTACATCTCTCTTCTGCCTCATTTATCCTAGGAGTTAGAGCCTCCATTTTTGATTGCACCTCATTAGTAGCCTTTTTGATTTCAACTTGGTTAGATTTTAGTTCTTTTATTTCTCCAGAAATTGTTTCTCTAATAACTTCCATGCTTTTTTCAAGCCCAGCTAGTATCTTTAAAATCATCATTCTGAACTCTAGTTCCAACATCTTACTAATGTCAGTATTGAGTAGGTCCCTGGCAGTCAGTACTGCCTCTTGTTCTTTTTTTTGAGGTGATTTTTTTCCATCTTGTCATTATGTCCAGAAGAGAATAGATGAATGAGAGAACAAAATGCTAACAGGGTAACAACGACCCCAGAAAAATATACACTAAACAAATCAGAAGAGACCTGAAACCAGGGAAAAAGAAAGGGAAGGAAAGAAAAAAGAAAAAAAAAAAAAGAGAAAAAGAAAAAGATTTAAAAAAAAAGAATATGATCAAATATGATTAGGCTGGTGAATAAGATCAGTGGCACACCCTAGAGTTTGGGCGTATTTTAATCTGTTACAAGAAACTGCCTCCCAAAATTTTAAAGAAAGAAAAGCTTATATATGTACAAAAATAAGGGTAAATACGATGAAGGGAGGGAATATGAGTGTAAAGATGAAAATTATAAAAGATTTTATAAAAGGAATTGATAAGGTAAGAAGTTGGTTGAAAAAAGAAAGAAGAGAAATTTAAAAAAAAAAAGGGAGAGAATGTGATCAGGCAGGAGATTAGAACAAAGTCATACAGTATAGATTTAGGGTATATTTTGGTCTGTTAAAAGAAACTGTATCCCCAAATTTTAAAGAGAGAACAACTTATATATATACCAAAAATAAGGTTAACTACTATGAAGGGATAGAATATGACTCTAAAAATGAAAAATAAAAAAGATTTTTTTAAAAAGGGATTGATATCAGAGAAAGACATGTATCATATGATCTCACTGATATGAGGAATTTTTAATCTCAGGAAACCAACTGAGGGTTGCTGGAGTGGGGGGTGGGGTGGGAGGGATTGTGTGGCTGAGTGATAGACACTGGGGAGGGTATGTGCTATGGTGAGTGCTGTGAATTGTGCAAGACCATTGAATCACAGATCTGTACCTCTGAAACAAATAATGCAATATATGTTAAGAGGAAAAAAAGAAGAAGAAGATAGCAGGAGGGGAAGAATGAAGGGGGGGAATCGGAGGGGGAGACAAACCATAAGATACGATGGTTCTGAAAAACAAACTGAGGGTTCTAGAGGGGAGGGGTGTGGGAGGATGGGTTAGCCTGGTGATGGTTATTAAAGAGGGCACGTTCTGTGTGGAGCACTGGGTGTTATACACAAACAATGAATGATGGAACACTACATCAAAAACTAATGATGTAATGTATGGTGATTAACATAACAATAAAAAATTTAAAAAAGGGATTGATAAGATGTTGGTTGAAAAAGGGAAAAAGAAAAACTCAAAAAAAAAAAAAAACCAAAAAAAAAAAGAAAATTAAAAAAATTAACTTTGAAAACTAAAGACTCAGAGGGAAAAAAGCCATGAATTCTATGTGCTGTGTTCCCCTAGCGCTGGAGTTCTGCCGTTCTCATTGATCGGTAAACTTGGTCTTGGCTGGCTGTTTTTGCTGATCTTCTGCGGGAGGGGCCTGTTGCCGTGGTTCCCAAATGTCTTTGCCAGAGGTGGAATTTCCCCGCCCTTGCCCGACGGGGCTAAGTAATCTGCTCCGGTTTGCTCTCGGGAGCTTTTGTTACCTGCAAGCTTTTGGTACAGCTTTGGAGGCCAAGAGTGAAAATGTCGGCCTCCCAATCTCCACCCCGGAGGAGCCGAGAACTCAGGGCCCCACTCCTCAGTGAGCCCCCAGAGAAAAGCAGTCAATCACTCCCGTCTCCCTGGTCTCCGGCTGCACTCCGTGCTCACCCAGCCTGTGACCGCGCGTTTCTATCTCTGGCACACGACCCTGTGTGGAGTCTCCAAACCCAGCAGATCCCTGCAGTGCGCTCCTGCGCCGCTCCTCCCGGGGGAGGAAGGTGAGTCTCCCCGGATCTGCCACCTGTTGGGTCCCTGCTGGAGGAGCAGTGGTCCAACTGTGCCATGGATCACGGTTTATGGCAACCCCAAGCTGAGAGCCCGCGCCTCTGCTCAGTCTCTACAGCCGGCTTCCCCGCTCCAATACCTGGGAGCTCTGCCACACTCAGGCACCCCCAGTCTTTCTGTGACCCCAAGGGTCCTGAGACCACACTGTCCCATAAGGGTTCCACCCCCCGCTTAGCCACTGGATCGACGTCCCTCAGCGGAGCCGACTTCTAAAAGTCCCGATTTTGTGCTCCGCGGCTCTATCACTTGCCAGAAGCGGCGGACAGAAGCTCCCCCCTCCCCGCTGTCTATCTTCCCGAATATCACCTTGGATTCACTTCTCCACTCGTCCTACCTTCCAGAAAGTGGTCGCTTTTCTGTTCAGAGAGTTGCTGCTATTCTTTTCTTTGATCTCCTGTTGAGTTCATAGGTGTTCAGAATGGTTTGATCCTTATCTAGCTGAATTCCTGGGACCAGATGAAATTTAGGTCTCCTAATCCTCCTCCATCTTGCTGGGAATCTAACCTGGATGGGGCTGTCTTAAAGAATAGAGGTGGGGCATGCCAATATGTAAATGTTATGTACAGAAAGAGGCATAGTAAAGTTATTTGCAAGGCACATAACTGTCAAGGAATTGAATTGAGAATATATTAAGAACTCCTAGAAATTCAAATAGTCAAACAACCCAGTGGAAAAATGGGCAAAGGATGTGAACAGAAAAATCACAGAAAGCAGCATCATTATGATCAAGGAAACATGAAATAAAAGAGAAAAATAAAATGTGCAATACAAATGAAAAATAACAATAATGAACTATCATTAAATGGTATCTCCCTGCTCCCACCCCTACACACACATAAGTAGACCAGTTGTAATGGCTGTAATGATTAAACTGAATATATAGCCCACCTTGGATAAATGTTAAAAACAATGTGGGAAGGTAAAAAAAAAAAAAAAAAAGCAGAAAAGAACATAAACATTATACTGTTTGGGTAAAGTTAAAAATGTGCAAATGTTACTATATAATAGTTTTTGAAGCATCCAAAAAAAGTATGAAAACAACAAAAATACACACCAGTTTCAGGTGACTGCTGAGGAGAGAGAAGAAGAAATTGAGTTGTACGGTGGTGTGAGGAGGGTGGTATTCCACTGTGGGGTTCAAATGTATCTGCTATGTTCTCTTCCTTATAAAAAATTAACTCTAAAGCTGATGTGGCAAGATGCTAATATTTGTAAAATGTAGCTGGTGACTGTATACCATTTTCTATGTACTGTTTGAAATATTTAACAATTTGTGAAAATATTAGAAACACAAACTATATGGACTATTAACATTTGATTCCTCTTCACAAGCCAACTGGAGATGGCCACTTGTTCTGATGTAGTCAAGGATGATGAGTTTGTCATCCAATTTGAGACATATTTTCCTGTAGTAGACTTTTTCTGCATCCAATGAAGTTTTTGTCCTGTACCTTATAATTCAAATGTTTACTTCCATACATCAGAATTTTAATATTAATATACAGAAAATTTTTGTTCTTCTACTTTAAACATTTGATTCATACAGAAAGTGCAGTTTTTTAAATCAACTATATTTATAAGATTTACTTACCTGACAACAGGCCCTTTTAGGTACTTCCTGAACAATACTGACTCTTAAGGCTCTTTATGTTTCTCTCATTTGGATTTTCAATCTCACTCTATTCTATGTTGTGTGGGAGATTTGGGGGGGAGGGTGTTTGTTTTTGTTGTTGTTTTTCTAGGGAGTTTTTGTTTAATTTTTTTTTTCCATTTAAGTTTTTGCTGGGAAAAGAGCTTTCAATTTGAGTAAGATTTGAAAAAAGGCTCACTCACCATTTGGAAATTATGAACTTCACATTTCATTTCTAAAATTATTTAAACATCTAGTTCCTACTGCTAAGCAGCATTTTAGGAGTGAAGTATTGGTTTATCCTATAGCCATGTGGACTACACAAGATCATAGGGAAGTAGCAAGAGTCACTGTAAAGTTGACAAGAGTCAATGTAAAGATTTTGCAGAGGGTAGTTGTTAGCTAAGGGTAGATTTTATAGCAATTTAAATGCCAGATCAAATGCCCCAGTATTAAAGGTCAGTTCACCCTTTCCCTGCTTTATTGCTAACGCTTCACAATAGTAACATGAATTTTGAAAATTGTTTCCAATGAGATTTGTTCAAGTTACTACTACTAAAATCTGATTTCTTCTTGGTGACATCACATCCATATCAAGCACTCATGTTTCTGAGTAAGCTCAAAGCTTTGGCTGGGGCAACCTGAGCATTGCTTTCTGCCAGGCACATTGGAATGTACAATTCACAATATTTTCCAGATCTATCAGTTCCCTTCCTGTCTAGGACATTCCTAGACAGGCATTGGCATTGCCACATGACCTTTGCCAAGTCACCTCTTTCTGCCCTCCCATAACATAAGGTTGTAATTATGATGATCTCCCTCACAGAAATGTGATGAGAAGCTACTCATAACAAAGACTGTAAAAATTGTGAACATGATGAGAGACGCAGATATTAAATGTATGAAAAAGTTCTTAACTGAATATCCATTTCCTCCCTGGCTCAATGTGTCCTTAAAATTTATTTGTAAGGATAATAGTAGGAAGAGTGTCTCATTAGGCTCTTCTGATAATGCTATCCATTAAATATGTATTTTTAACCCCAGATATGGCCTTGATTTTTCAGATAAATGATCTTTGTGTGTGTTTAAAATATCTTTTCATTGTTCTCTCATCAGCCACATGCTCTTTTTTCTTTCCCAAGATAACTGAGGTCATTCAGTTGGTTTTAAATTGGCAATGTAATCTTGTTCAGTGCCAGACACATGACATGTTCTAGTAGCCATCTGGACTTGGGTCTGGGATCATATTCCCTTCCATTACCAATATATGTTCCAAACACTTGTGAGCATGCTGGAGGGCAGAAGGCTTAAAGAGGTGAGATCAGGCCAGGCTGGCATCCACTCTCTAGGATTCAGGGACAGAATCATACTTCAAAGTGGTGCCAGGGAGTGATTGACAAAGCACCAGGGCTGCTCATGGTAGGTGGAAGGACAACAAGAGAAAAATAAGCTGCTTTAGTTCATTTTTTCAAGTTTCTGTTTATCTTCCATCTGTAGACTCTTTAAGCTGCCTTCATATTTGGATGTGGACATTGAAGTATTGCTGACCAATGCGAGTCACAGGAATATCCTGCTGTGCTTTTGATCTTCCCATATGACTGGATTTCCTGAATCATCATGTTACTGTGTGTGCACATATGTGCACACGTGAATCTTCTGGCACATCTCCCAGAAGTGTTAGTCCTGGGACAAAGGGTCCATTGGTGCTTTCAGAATGTAATATTGATCACTTTGGCTTTCCTTGGCTCAGAGCCAGACACTTTGTCTTTCACTGCACAAGATGGCTGCCAACCCCATCAACTTGTCTCATTGTGACAGGGCTTGGCAGTGCTTCATGAAGAGCAGGGTAAGTTTTTAGAAGCCTTGAAAAACGTTGTTTAAAAATGGAACTTTGTGTTTTGCCAACTATGGCCAGTGCTTAGAATTTGATTCTTGTCTTTTAACCCTTATGGCCTGTGATACATTCTATGTTTAGTTACGTTATACTCAAAGTTCAGTTGAGTAGGAAAGTCAGTGAGACAAAATAAGTCACTGTGGTTTTACATAATTTGCTGTGTAGTACCTGTCTTAGTTAAATCCATAATTTGTACTTCAAACTTAATACAGTTCAAAGGTCAAATTCACAAGGCTGAGGAGAAGAAATCACCACTTAAGTTTTCAGTGTACCATTCATGTACAGGAATTTAAAAATTATAAAGGCAAATAATCCAGAAAAAAAAAAACTGATGCCAGTGCTTGACCTTTAAAATGATGCAAATCATCAGTGAATACTAGAATAGAATAAAAAATGATGATTATTGTCAGGCAGTCTTCCTTCAAATTAAGGACATGGTTACACATTTCAGACCCATTGCAAGTTTTTAGATTACCCAAAGAAAAATACACCAGAATCGTATTTTCTCTTTTTTTCCCAAATACTGTGTCTAAGATTTGACCTATGCTGGAGGTAAAATGATGTTCTCTCATTTCCGGATTTACATTCTTCTTTTCTGCCCCTCTGCCTTCTACATACCGAATGTGTTGTCTGCCTTTTCTTCTCCTCTCATAGAGGCATACTTGACACCTGAGAGCATACCAAACACCAGAGTGTGAATTTATTTCATGTATAAGCCTTTCTTGTTCTCCAGAGAAATAGTTTTGTTTTGTTTTGTTTTTTAAAAGAGGGCATAAGGAAGGAACACTCACAGTGGACTTTTAGATATCATGGCCTGTATAAGAGGGATAGTGAGAGAGTTTTCACTCCTGCCATAATTTTATGTCAATGGTGAGACCCTGTCCCTTGCTACTGTGGTGTGTTATGCTTTGTTAGGAGGTGAATCAGCTATTTTCATTTGCTTCTATTTTATTTGATGCCTGAGAGATGCCACAGAGCAGATCTTTAATTCAGACCCAAAGAGAATTTAATCTGAATTCCAAACATTCCAATTGTAATGGAAAGAGTACATGCTTCAGAATCAGGTAGACATGGGTAAGTTTCCTCATTCCATCACTTACCAGCTGTGTGATCTTGGGGAATGTATTTAACCTCTTCATACCTCCAGTTGCTCATGTATAGAATAAGGATAATAATGTACTTAGTTAATGGGGTTATTATGAAGTTAAATGAGATCATGGATATGAAAGCGCTAACACAGAATTCAACACAGCAGATCCTTTAATAAAGCAAATTCCCTTCATTGTATATCCTTTAATGTCAGTAGTCTATACACAGAGTGCACTTCTTAATGATAAGTTATGTAACCCAAAAATTTCAGCTGTGATATTTTTAAAAAATTATTTTCTGTGCTTATGATATCACCAGTGTCAAATTTAAACTTGTGATGACAGCACAGCTGTGAACTCTTTGGGTGTCATAGCTTTTGGAAGTAGGGCAATCTGAGAGTCCTGGAGAAAATTGCCATGTTTGGCATTCTTTGGGTACACTCAGAGTCACAAATTCCCAGACAGAAAGGGCTGACTGAATCTCGTTCATTCACTCTGAATAGCACACCTCAAAACCTTTCTTTGAAAGTAGACAGATTATAAACAAATGTGTAGTATTATTATACACTCTACATTTTTTATCATGTATAAGTGGACCCAATACTCTCTGAGGTTAATAATAGTCTGTTTTGAAATTCATGTTTCAAACTCTGAGAGAGAAAATTAACAAACAAAGAAATTTAAAATTAGAGAGTAAATGAGATGGGCTCAATGATAAGCCCAGGACAAATCTACTAACTCAATAGAATGACACTTTTTTTTTTTTTTTCAGAATAATAACAGCAGTCTTGAAAGTCTAAACATTAATATTTTGACCTCTCTCTATGCTCTTAGGGGAAAATGGTGTTTTGTCACAAATGTTACTCAGCATGCGTGGTACTCTCTATTAATCCCATACATCTTGATGTTGTCTAGGAACACCAAAGGCAGGTTGTAATTAGGAATAGGACTCAGGTTATTACAGGCAGCACTGTGGTGAATAGACCATCAGAGCCCAATCAGGGGTTAAGTAGGACTGCAATTCAAAACCTGATTTTTGGCCTTTCTCTCTCAAATTTTGAAATCATGTTTGAGTCGTCATCTCAGACAATCATTTTTTTTCAGCATTATAATAGAGTCCTCACAATGATTTCATTGTTTTTCTTTCCCTAAAGAAGTCTCTTAGAGAAGTGTGGCAAATAGACAAAAACAAAAATCTACTGTTCTGAGTTCATCCTCAGACTCTACCTTACTAGATAAGACTTTGCATTTAGGTGGTTGTTAGACTATGAAATCTTCAAATCCACATGGTTGGGACAAAACTTCCTGTCTTTCTCATTAAGCAGTATTCACTGTCCAGCTAATTCTTTGCCACAGAAAAGGTGAATAGTTGAGATTTTGAAAACATTAGGTCTTCTAGACAATTCATAAGTGTATGTTCTACTTACTTCCACTAAAAGCAATTTCAGGGGATTTTTTTTCATGACATATGCCTCATCCCTCTTTCATTTTCAAATGCCACCATTAGTAGCTTCCTTTACTGTAGTACTGTTTGTATTCACAAAAGCCAGACCAATGATCCATTAGTTCCTGACCGTGGCACCACAATTGTCTTTCTTCATTCCATAAATATATTTTAAGTGTCCTGTGTATATCTAATGCTATAGTGGAACCTTGGGGAATACAATACAAAACTAAACAGAGGACATGGCTCTGCCTGCAAGGAGCTTGTCTAAAAAGAAGGCATAATAGTTATCCTTCATGAGTAGAACTTCAAAGTTAGAGATGGCCATCTATCATCCAGAGATCTACCATCTGCTCCAGAAATCCTAACCTAGGAGCCTGCAGGCTAAATTCAACCTAAAGACATAGTTGGTTTGTCTCACAAAGTATTTACAAAAAAAAATTTAACAAATAATCAATATTTTGAAATGGGAAGATGATACATAAAATTCTGAATTCATGATTTCTCTTTTAAAAATGAGATGTCACCACACAGGGCTTTCCTTCTTACTTGGCAATAATTGGATGGAGTGCCCAGTTTTTCACAGTCCCCATCACTCTGTTACTGGGTTCTTCCAGTTGCAAAACTTCTGCAGAAAATAGTAGGAAGTTTCTAGGAAGGTGGTAACCTGAATGCATTCTGTTTTCCCTTTTATTTCAACTTCAGCCTATTCTGCTTTCAGTCTCCAGACCCCTGAAGCTGATGGATATACACTCATGTGCTAATGAAACCCAAGTTTTGTGGGACATCTAGAGGAGAAATCTCACATAGGCCTTTTTTCTGTGTCTGGGAGAGCCTGGAGATCCTGGAGGTAAAGATTGAGAAACTATGGATCTTGAAAAGTAACTAGTACTAACTAAGACCATATAAATCCTTGGAAGAAATTTGACGTTACTTCCTTTGAAGGTGTCTGGTCTGCTGGCCTCTAAGAGCCAAGGAGGAGCAAAGCAGACTTGCTGAACTCTCATTATCTCTGGGGTTAGAAGAGAGGGAGGAGAGCTAGGAGCAGGAGGGTTTCACATAGTCTTTCAACAGGAGTCTCTTGTTTGTAAAGGATGCTTCACCTTCTACAATTCAAGAGCCTATAGTCACTTGACATGTCCCAATAACTAGACAATGAGTTCATAATGAAAAATAATCAGTTGAGAAGAACTCAACTGTTCACAAGAACATGGTAGGTCATAATACATAGTATACTCTACACAGGTGTTGAAGGACAGATGACAACTCATAAAGATTCAGGTAGCCCTCAAACACCCCCTGTGTGTAAAATCATAATCTCCAAACTAGGCAATTCAGTAAATGAGTTGATGGAATGGTTGGTTACCACTGAGAGTCAAATTAGGCCTGGAATATCAAGTAAAGATAATATCTCAAAGCACAAAATAGTATCTCCCATCCAAGTACTAACCAGGCCCGACCCTGCTTAGCTTCCAAGATCAGATGAGATCAGGCGCGTTCAGGGTGGGATGGCCGTAGACGCACAAAATAGTATCTCAAAAATATGGAAAGTGCACACACACACACACACAGGAGACTTGAAGGATAGAGCAGGAGTCCCACGTGTGAATGATAGAAGTTCTGGAAGAAGAAGGCACAAAAGGAGGAGATGCAATAAAAAGAAAATAATAGAGGTTCAAACAAAGGTCTAATCTTCAAATTAAAAAGACTGATGAGAAAAGGCATAAACCCAATAGATTTTTTAAAAAGAAAAATAATAGTAATATGATTAAATTTTTTCGCAAAACTGCTAAAGCTTTAAGAGATAAAGTGTAAGTAAATAATGATCAGGAATTTAAAGAGATCATATATTCATAAAAGATAAAAAGAATTATAAATGAGTTTTTCATACAACTTTTAACAACAAATTTGGAGAAGCCAAAAAAAGAATAATTTCCTAGCAAAATAAAATTATTGAACGTGATCCAGGAAAACTGCAGTGAATCAATTACCACAGAAGAGACTGTCAAATGATTAAAGATTTTCCATTAGAACAGTGCTAGGAATAGCTGAATTAATACCTAAGTTTTATCTAACCATTTTAAAATAGATAACTCCAATGTTGGTTTTACTATTTCATTCTCCAACTTATTTTTCAAAGCCTACATGGCTTTCATATTAAAATCTAATAATTAATAGTACAAAAGAGGAATAATAAAGGCCAACCTCACCTATAGATAATGATGCAAAAAATCCATACCAAATATAAGCAAACAGAATCTGTAATATATGAAAAGAATAAACAATTATTTTTACAGGGACAGTTCATTGCAAGGATGAAGGGATATTTCATTAATTATCAAGATAACCCATCATTAGAAATCTGAAGGTAAAAACCCACATAATTGGGGTGTCTGGGTGGCTCAGTCAGTTAAGTGTCTGCCTTCAGCTCAGGTCATGATCTCAAGGTCCTGAAATAGAGCCCCACCTGCTGAGTCTGCTTATCCTTCTGTCCCCCCTCTGCTCATGCTCTCTCGCTTTCTCTCTCTCTCAAATAAATAAATAAAATCTTTAAAAAAAACTCACATAATTATATCACTAGATGTTCAAAAGCCATTTAATAAATTCGGCAGTATTTCCTAATTTTGAAAAAGTGTATTTATCCAAAACCAGCAGCTAAGGTTATCCTAAATGACAAAACACTAGAGCAATTTGAATAAAATCAAGAACAAGACAAGGGTGGGTACAAACCCTGTTACAATGGAACATTATTGTAAAGGTAGGCTCTACCAAGTAAATCAGAAGAAACTATTAAATATGTGTAGATAATTTTTTTAAAGGAGCAGAACCTATATGAAGAAAACATAAAATCAATTGAAAGAAAATAAAATTTTCACAAATGAAGTCTTTCCACATTTTTCAATTGAAAGATCTGATATAATAAGAATGTCAATTTGCCAAAAATTATTGCTTAAAATTAATGTAATATCAGTATTAACGTTACAGAAGTTTTGGGGAAGTGGATATAAAAACTTCAAAGTTTGCAAGGAAGCAAATATTTCTGGAGAATAGCCAAACAAGTTTTGACAAAAATGAATAGTGAATAGGGACTTGCCTTACTATCAGAACATACTATTAAAACAGTTGAAATTGAATTAATATGGTTATAGGCATGGTAAGAAACAAATAAACCAGTAGAACAGAATAGAGAATCCCAGAAAATACATGATTTGATATAAGAAAAGCGGGAAAATAATGGATTATTTCATAAATAGTGCTGGCACAAAAAGCTGCCTATCTGAAAAAAATGAAACAACTTTATACAAAAATTAAGTCCATATGGATTAAAACCCTTAAATATACAAAAAATAATAAAATAGAGCAAGAAAATCTAGTGTACAACAAGTATAATCCAGGGGCAGGAGAGACTCAGCAGCATAAAAACCATTTTGACAATACAAAAATTAAACTTTTTGAATGACAAAATATTATCTATCATCTATTATATATTATAATATTAATTATTTACACATAAATATATCCAATACATTTATAGAATTTATTTGGGAAAAAACTCGCAATTTAGAAGATCACCAGAAGTTTACTAACTACAATAATAAAAAGTTCTTACTTATTGACAAAAATGAGACATGAATCCCAATAGCAAAGGATATGAAGAATCAATCAAATGTCCAGGCAACATATGAAGACATTCTTACTTTAATTTATATTTCCCAGTTCTCTTTATTCCTCATTAAACTGACAAAATTAACAAGTGTCAAAACATGTACTGTTATCAGGTTCATGGAGACAGGCTCTCCTATATTGCTGGTGAAAATGTGAATACTTTCAGCTTTTATGGATATTAATCTGGCAAAATATTAAAATATACAAGACATGTACACTTTAACCCAGTAAATCCCACTCCTGGATATCTATCACGTGGAGGGAAAAAAAAAAACCATGAATTTTTAAAAATGGATTTTATATGATTGGATATATACTGAAGCACAGTTGATACAAACAAAAATAAAATAACAAAGTAAATATACCTGAGCAAATAAACAGTAAATTATGGTATAACTACACCATGGGATATAATGGAGGGAATCATTAAAAAGAATGAATTAGGGTTCCCAGGTGGCTCAGTCAGCTAAGTGTCTGACTCTTGGCTCCGGTCATGATCTCAGGGTTGTGGGATCTAGTCACGCATAGAGCTCTGCATTCACTGTGGAGTCTGCTTGAGATTCTCTCTCTCCCTTCCTTTCCTTCTGCCCCTGCCCCTGCTCGTGAGCTCTCTCTTTCTCTCTCTCAATAAATAAATACAATCCTTTTTTTTTTTTTTAAAGAACTAATTAGAAGTCTAGAAGTTAATTTGGAGAGATGTCCAGTAGATGTTTTTGAATATCTTTTTGATGTTTAGAAATATTTTTGAATAGAAGGAAAGATAAAGTATATGATTTCATTTATAAAACAAACAATGATAAGATGCTATATATACAGGTATCTATGAATATGTAATAGAAGGATGTGACCATAGGAGAAATGGGAATGATACCATACTAAGTTATTAGCATGGAATGGCAGAGTTAGTTAATAATCGTGTCTCTGTTGTTTCTCCCAATTTCTTCCTTGTGTCTCCCAACACTTCCCAACTATCTTTGCAGTTAGGTTGGGGCTATGTGATAAGTTCTGGCCAATGGGCTGTGAGTAAAAATGAGGCAGTTAAGAAATGATGTGCCTCCTGCCTTTTTATCTTTCCTTGCCTTGGAAAACTTGGAGGCCACATGTTCCAGATGGCATAGCTACAAGTTTGAGGAAGACTGCCAATCTACATTAAACTTTGTATGAGAAAATTAAACTCATTTCACTAAGCCTTTGAGATTTTGGCATTTCTCCCTTATGGCAGCTATATTAATTATTCTAATCCAGAGATTAATATTTTGAAATGAGGTACTGCTGAAATAAAAAATCTAAAATATGCACCTTGCATTAGTGTGAAGCAGGCAGTGAGAAAAATGACATCAGGGGAAAGAAAGAGAAATGGATATTATTCAGTGGGAAAGAAGGAAAGAAAGAAGAAAGAAGAAAGAAAGAAAGAAAGAAAGAAAGAAAGAAAGAAAAAGAAAGAAAGAAAGAAGAAGGAAAGAAAGAAAGAAAGAAAGAAAGAAAGAAAGAAAGAAAGAAAGAAAGAAAGAAAGAAAGAAAAAGAAAGAAAGAAAGAAAGAAAGAAAGAAAGAAAGAAAGAAAGAAAGAAAGAAAGAAAAAGAAAGAAAGAAAAGAAGGAAGGAAGGAAGAAGGAAGGAAGGAAGGAAGGGAGGAAAAGAAAAGAAAAGAAAAGGTAAAATTATCACTTTTAGGCCAGACCACATGCATAGCTGAAGAGATTAGAAAACGTAACAATTAGAAATGAATATTGGCTATTGCTAATTGCTTTTGTCAAAAAGCAAGAAAGTGATAAACTCAGAAAAAGAATTGACCAATTTGTAAGCAGAAATTAAAAGAATTACAGAGAGAAAAGAAATTTTAGATCATGCAAAGTTGGAAAACTGATTTTTTATCAACCTCAAAGAATATGAGATAGTAATGATAAAAAATTTAAGGGTGAATGTCCCATACAACCTCTCTGTTGGCAAATCACATTCCAATTTCTCACCTTCAAGCCTGAAAGGCTCCAGGTGGCTAGTGTTAAGCTGAAAAAGACAAGTGTAGAGATAAGAAAGCAAAGACATAAAGCAGATCTGAAAACTATACGTAAAAGATTTAGAATATGGTTATTGGCACATAGAACTGTGCAAGTAGATGAGAAACCTACTACATTTTTAACATGTTAAGCCTACCAAGATTTTAAGGAACTACATTGCCAAAGAAACTAGTAGCTTTAGACCATGGTAATATTTTGCTCAAGATAAGAAGATTTCTACTTCCCATCAAAATGGATTACCATCTCACATAAAACAACTAAGTAACCAAAGAAAATATGTGAAAATTGCTTTTCAAGGCATCAGGCATGAGGCAATGAAGGAAAATTATTTTGAAAGATGGGAGACAAATAAGGTGAGTCCTACAATTGTCCCACCTTACAGTCCAGACAAAGTTTCCAGCCAGGGCACAAATGGGGCAATTCAGATGGACAGTGTCAGTCTCCCTAAGTTGAGGAGGCAGAGCTGGGAGCCTGGGGGGTACAGTATGGCTAGATTTTGCAGGCAGAGTACCAGAGAAATGAGAGCTGCACATAGAAAATTCTAGACATCTAGGGGTGCCGGGGTGGCTCAGTTGGTTGAGCGTCTGACTCTTGGTTTCAGCTCAGGTCATGATCTCAGGGTCACGAGATGGAGCCCTGCATCAGCTTCTGTGCTCAGCATAGAGTCTGCTTGAGATTCTCTCTCTCTCCCTCTGCCTCTGCCCCTGCTCTCTCTCTCTTTCTCTCTCTCTCTAATAAATAAATAAGTAAAATCTTTAAAAAAAAATCTGCAGAGGGTTCTTCTCAAGTATGCAGCTAAATACCAATAAGCACATGCATTTAATGAAATACCCAAGACTGAGGGAAAAAACACCTGAAAAGATCAGTGAAAACAATACCTCCAATCAGAATGGAAAGCCTCATAATGCATGGAGCTTTACTTATTCAGAAGGATTTTGTCTCAAGGTAAGGAAAAATCAGTCCCTGACTCAATGTTGCCATGTTCTAGTCTAACAAAACTTAAAAGCAAGATCCAAAAGATCAAACCATTTCCAAATAACCTAACAATGTTCCAGAATAAAGCTCAAGAATATTTATAGAAATAAACATGATCAAAGGAAACAAACAAAAAACTCCCAAGCCACCAACAATGTAAAATTCACAATGTCCATCATACAATCAAAAATTATCAAGCATGCAACTACTACGATTGATAATATGGAAAAAATTAATAAAACCAAATCACAAATGACACACATGATAGAATTAATAGGCAAGGACATTAAAACAATTATAACTGCATTATATATGCTTAAGAAGTTAAAGGAGAGATTGAATATGTTAAGTAGAGACATGGAAGAAGTGAAAGAGAACCAAACTGAACTTATAAAAATGAAAACTACAATGTCAAAAATGAAAAATACACTGGGCAGGATTAAGTGCAGATTATACATCACATAGGAAAAGAGTAGTGAGCTTGAAGACAGAGCAATAGAAACTGTCCACAATTAATCACAGAGAGGAAAAAAGGGTATGAGGAAAGAACAAAAAGAGCTTCAGGAAGTTGTGGTGTAACTTTAAGCAATCTAATCTACACATACTCGTAGTGTAGGAGGATTATGTGTAGGAGAGGAGGGGAGGGACAGAAAAAATTTTGAAGAAATAATGCTGAAATAATGGTCAAAATAATTTCAAAATTGATGAACAGTATAAATCCATAGATCCAAGAGATCAAAGAATCCAAAACAAGAATAATACTATGAAGATCATGACACCAAGGAACATCATAATAAAATTTTCTTAAAATTAAATAAGAGAAAATTCTTACAAGTAGTCAAAGAAAACACATTACAAACAGAGGGACAAAGATAAGAAGGATAGTATATTTTTAATCAGAAATAATAAAAGAAGGCTGACCACTGTTTTTGACCTATCCACACCCTGTTTCCTTACTTCAACTTGAACCTCAAAACCTATCTAGTATTTGGCACTTCTGGAACCCACTTTTCTATCTTAAAGCCTCTGAAGGCATGGAACAAACTTTTTTTTTTTAACTACTAAAGTCTCCACTGTTTAAAGAAAAACATATCATTTCCTTTAAGACATACTATAGCGGTGCCTGGGTGGCTCAGTCGTTAAGCGTCTGCCTTCGGCTCAGGTCATGATCCCAGGGTCCTGGGATTGAGCCCCATATAGGGCTCCCTGCTTGGTGAGCCTGCTTGTCCCTCTCCTTCTGCCTGCCACTCCCCCTGCTTGTGCTCTCTCTCTCTGTCAAATAAATAAATAAAATCTTTTTTTTTTTTTTTAAAAGAAGACATACTATATATGCCATCAACTAAAATATATAGAACTTAAAAGAAATTTACATCCCACCAAGAAAAGAAGGGGTAAGAAATAGATTGATCAAGTGGAGAATAAGCTAGTTTACTGAGGAAGTCCTCAGGAAGGACATAACCTTGAGTTGTGGCTTAATATACATCCTGGACCTAACACATTGAGAAAATAGTATAAGCAACCAGACACACTTGAGATCTTGTCTTTCTGTGTACTCTGTTTGGCACTTGGCAAAGTTAAGAGATGCTGGTTAATGAATGAATTGAAACAGAAGAGCAGGGCAGAGGGTCAGATAGTCTGGGTTTACATTCCTGACTGTCACTTACAAGCTTGGGAACTTGGGCAATTATGTAACTTCTCTGAGCCCTAATTTCCTCATCTACAAACCAGGAATAACTAAATGTACTTCATATGGTTATAGTAAGAAGTAAAGAGTTTACATCTGTAAATCACCATGCCCAGTAGATGCATAGTCAACAGCAGGGACAGCAACGTATCAAAGTCCTGCTCCTAGTGGAATGCAGGAATGGGGAAAAAAAATGCTTGTTGAATGTCATTAGTTTATCAGATTTATCATCCATTATGAGGAATCTCTGAATGAATTAAATTAGGTCAAAACTGAAATAAATGGAGCATAACTCACCATTTTGTTAAAGATATTGACAAAGTCACCAGCTTCCACTAACAGTTTTTGAGGGAATGCTTGACTTTTGCTTAGTGGCTACATGAAAAGAATACACAGGTACGAGGGGCCACTTGTGATCCATAGTGGAGTTGAATTCATGGTTATTTTGTATTTCTTTAACAAAAGGGAGAATAACGCAGCAAACTTTCTAAGGGGTTAAAAAAACACAGGCACAAAAGAAATGATTTCAAGAGTAACTATCAAAAATCACTTTATAACCACCCGATACCAATTGAATAGTCATTAATGATTCGCTTTGGGCCCTTGATTTTACATTTTTAAGGGTTGTGGCTGGTATGAAAATGATCAAGGCTGTGGACCACTGCAGTACTGAAAAAACCACTCAGCAGTTTGATAGCCTGTCTTTTGGACGATGGGAATGTCAAGGGCTCTGAGCAGACTCTGAACCTGATCCAGCTTGAGTATCACTGAAATGGCAACCTGACCAGCAGGAAAACTGTGTCCTTCTGTGTCTGTGGATTTCTACTGTGGTTAGTTGGAGAGCTGCCAGGGGCTAACCGTGTATCCGATCTTCATCCTGTTGCCCATGAGGCAACGAGTAGCACCTTACTTTCCTCATCTACAAATTAAAGATGGACTTCTCTCAGCAAACTTCCAGACTGTATTCTTCTCTGGCTCAAGGATCAGAACCAACCCTGCCGATTTATTTTCAGACTTTGCAAATGGGAATGGAATTTAAAACATTTTTTATTTCCAAATGCTAAATTGGATTTCCCACACACATACACATATACATTTGGTTTAGCCTCAGGGAAAGCCCAGGGCTTGGTGGCTTTGGATTCCCATAAGCCACCATTCTCCTTTCACATGCCGACTTCCCTGGCCTCTCCTACCAGCATTGCCATGACTTATCTCTGCCACAGAAATGCCAACCATGCAGGATTGTGAATAATATAGATTTTGTCTTTCTTCACCTCCTGGCAGCCCAGAAAAACAAACAGCTAAACTGAGCCTAACTGTAAGTTAGTTCTTCCTAAGCCACGTAAATATAATATACAAATTTTTACCCAGATATAGTAGGTATGTAAATATAAAAAGCTTTCTAGCCACTTCATGTTGCTTTCCAAAAGCTGAATAAATGTTTTCCTGGGATTCATTTTAGGAGGACGATGTTTTCAGACATGCCTTATGCGAATCTGTGAGACTTATGCCTTGCTTTCACCTTGGAAGCTCTTGCAGTGTTGTACATCATTTTAGGAAAAGAACAAAACACCAAAGGGTTTTCATTTTCCCCTCTTTCCTTACGTTTCTACTATTCCCTGTCCCATCCGTACTAGTATTAAGTGGATTTCTTCCAGAAGCCTTGCAAGTATCTATCTTCTAAGTTGTTCCTTCCCCTCTGCCGGGTGGCTCCCTGGTATTGACAGTCTGTGTTCAAGCCTTCTCTGCCCTTCCTCGGTGCTCAGTGTATGCTTGTTTGTATTTTCCCTGAGGTTGGGCTGACTGTGGGGCTTTCCACAGAAGAGGCAGGAGTTTGGATAAGCCAGCATTTAAGCAGGTTTTATGACCAGCCAGTGTAATAAAATGCATTCAGGGGTCACCCAAGAAACTTTAATCAGCACCAGGGGTCACTGGATAGCACTTTTAGACAGGAGAGACAGAAATGAGGAACAGAGATTCAAAAGAGAGGAAGAAGAGTTGGGGGAGGGGGTTAGGGATAGAAGGTTCTCAAGTTATCAGAAATAACTTAAAAAAAAAATCAATGTGTCTTGCAATCAGAAATGGCAAAAAGTGCCATAATTGCCCAGAGGAAATGAGAGATCTGCTGCAAATTTAGATGAGAATTTTACCCAAAGACTTAATTTTTTCCCCTTGTGCAGTTTTGCATGAAAGTTTAGCCTTATGATTGGTCTCGGGATGGATATCAGATATCTCACCCTGAAGGGAGAAACATTCCCACCAAATCCTTCTCCCCTGAAAGAAAAAAAAAAAAAATTCTGCATCCAATAATCAGAGCCTGGGCAGACAAATTGGCACCACTTTTTTGGTTTCCAGCCTCCTTTTTATTTTCTGCTAGAAATAAGACTGCAGACTTGAGTCACAATTCACAAATATTTGGTAGTATTATGTTGCAAGGAACTGGCGGAGGGGGGTGGGGGGAAACGCAGAAGAAGGTAATTCTTAAAAGCTTTGCCTTCACTCATGCAAACAAACTTTATGCTTCTCAATAAATCTCCTGTTTTGTAAGTGGCCATTAAAATAACAGATCATTTGATTAAAATTCTGTTTTCTTTTCACAACGGTCATTTGGAGTTTTGGGGAACCTCCAAATGTGGTCTTGGCCATGATGTCATTAGCATTTTATTAATGCATTCAAAAGGTTAAAAGCTCTTACTTTTTATAGGGCTTTTAAAAGCAAACATTTGATTGTCTCTTGCATAAACTGACTCTGAACCCATTAAAATGTGACAACAACTTCAGAACTGACCCTGTTTAAGGGTAAGAAAATTGATCAAGGATTTGCCACATTTTTAATTGCTTTGAATGAAATGGAAACTGAACTGAGGCCAATATTTGGGAATGGAAAGAATTAAATCCAGTCCAACACCTTTCAATATAATAATGATATTTTTTAAATTACGGTTTTTCCTTTTTAGAGTTCAATGATTCTTTATGGCACAAAAAATAGTTTATAGTTTGAAAGGTTTATTTTTTTCCTCTAGTCCAGTCACAATGCAGTTTGTCATTAAAAATAAGATGGAAATATTTTTTAAAAAAATATATTTCAGGTGTCCTAGCCTAAAAAAAAAAAAAAAGTGCTCAGAGTGGCAACTGTAAATGTGCCTTTGTTGTTTATTTGGATGGAAAAGCATGTGTGGCTGCATAGATTTGAAATGATGTTAACAAACTTTTAGGCTCTTATTTTTAAAATAGACATTTTTGGGAATTATGTAATAAATCCACAGTAAAATAATAAATCCAGTGGTGCTGGGGTCTAGGCAGCCATTTATTGTTACTTTCCATTTTGTCTCATTCTCATCACATATATTTTTAATTTGGAAGGCCCTATTTCATTGAATATTTTGTATACAAAGAGAAAAGTCCTGTCTTCTCCCCACACCAGCTTCTATTCTAAATGAAAATATACACCCTCCATTTCTGAGTTTTTCCTGTTCTTACATCACTGATCATGAAGAGTTTTCAATCACCTTGATTGTTTTATTTCTTTAGTTTTTAGTGACCGATCACATTTCTAACTCTAGTACATTTTGTTTTTTCCAGAGCACATTAGGCCTTTATTTTTTTTATCCCTCACAAATGAACTACTGAAAAACCATCTCCCTGAGTCTTTCTTTTTTAATTGCTTCTGTGCTGTGAGGCACTGAGAGAGCTACATAACTAGCAGGAGCCGATCAGCAGATAAGCTTGCATAACACGCACTTAATTATACAAACAAGTCTTTCTGGAGAAAGTCTTCTGACAATTACCTCTCGAAATAAATATACCTTGGTGACTGTCAATAGTAATAAAACCTGCACAATCATTTCTTAAAGCTTTTATTGTTTGCCTGTAATTAGCATGTTGATGTGATTAAAGCTACATTTGACTTTTGATAAACCCCAGACTCCTATAGATAACATTTCCAGCAGTTCAAAGCTGCTTTCATTAGAGGCGATATTTATCTGATTTGTAACCAATCAATTGGAAATAAAACTTTCCTGTGGCATGCCGTTAAAACAGCCAGCAGCAGCCCTGGTTTCCTCAAACCCCTCTTCTCGTCTATGTCCTTGATGAGATGGATTCCATATGGTCAAGCACAGGAGACTGGGCAGGGAATTGGAAAGGTAGAGAACGCAGCTCTGTGGAGGCCCCTCCACACTTACTGCCTTATTGCTACTCGCTGCTATTAGAAGGCACAGTCACTGCTGTGACCAATTTTCCTGAAAAATACACTTTTGTGTGGCAGTAGAAAAGCCTGCACAACTGGGGTTTGCTAAGGGCGTATTTGTGATGTTTACTGTGCTTCCATATTTTTAAGTTTATGTTTGATTCTTTTGCCAGACTTTTTCAGTTCTGTTTTTAACTTTATCCTCTTTGCCCTTCCCCAAAGTTCTTTCTCCCTTCATTTCCATACAATTATTCTCACTTTATATCTCCTTTTTTTCTTCCTTTCTGATTTTTTTAACGTGTCTGTTTTCTGTGACAGTATTTGTTTTGCAACTAGTTTAAATTTCCTTGCTCAAAAAATCACAAAGCCCCAACTTTTGAAATTTTGACAAATAGACAAATCATGATTTTCAGAAGTTTATCTGACCCAGCAAATATGCTGAGGACATCCTAAATGTCCATAAGCACTTGAGGAGCACGGAGCTAGTAGCATCTCTTCATTATCACTGCAGTGACACTGCGTCCTACACCTCAATTTCTGTATAATTTCACCTCTGCACAAATTTATTTATTCTTGTTCTCAAGAAGAAGAAGGAAAGAAGGAAAGAAGGAAGGAAGGAAAGAAAGGAAAGAAAGGAAGAAAGCAAGCAAGCAAGCAAGCAAGCAAGTGAGCCCACTTTTAGAATCAGTATGCATTTATTCAGAGCATTTCTCCCCTCTTATCCTCCACACTCTCCAAACATTTCATATTTTTAGAAATGAAATAGAGAAAGGAAAGTATTTTCTACAATGGAACCAGTGTTGACATGCAAACCTTTATGGATTTCCAGCCATCGTTCATTAAAATCTGTCTTTAAATATATGGTAAACATGTGCCTAAATGCCATATATGCCATGCTTTTAAAAGTAGAGTTTTAAAGTGAATGTACATAAACAAAATATTTTATTGCTATTAAAATGAAAACATGAAATGTGTGTCTGTGAAGCCATTTATACTAATCTGGACATGTTCAAAGGTTTTCCATTTTTATTTAATTATATGGTTTCTCAGTGTCCAGGTCAAGTGTTTTCTCGAGCACTGTAATTTATAACTTTATAGGTAATCCAATACTTTTCCAAACTTATTTAAGCACACGTATGTCTTTGCACAGACTCAAGTGCATTATCTGGAAAATACTGATTCTTTCTAATCTTAAAAAGACCTCAGTTATGACATTTAATATCTTGGAAATGAATGTCATTTCATGTATTTATCACCTAGAGGCAGTTGCATTTAAAAATTGAGGAAATAGGAGGAGGAATTATTTCTGTAAAGTGAACAACTAGGAAGATAGCAAGATTGGGTGTGACAAGTACGTCTGTACTGGTCTGGTGTTTATGAATATGCCGATAGCCAGGAGAATTTCTGGAGAACTCCAAGCTCAGGGAAAAGGTCAGTAGGATACTATGTGCCTCTTGAAAGCAGCTTTTATCAAATAGTTTAAACATTTTCTTTCCATTTTTTAAGAAAATATTTTAGAAATCATTAAAAATCCACTTTAAGTAAGTCAACTGTAAAGTAGGTCACTTTAAATGTATTCCCTCATTTCTGCATCTCCTAATTAATATACATTAAGGTAAGCTTGTTGGCAAATATTTTATGCTACTAAAAGACAAAAATATTTATTCTCATCATCTTGATTTTGGATCCCTTAAGTTAAGATTATAAATTGTGTTCTTTGGATAAAATTTTCATTTCTGCTAAGTATATTTTAGAAACTAAAGCTGGAATTTTTTTTTTTTTTGGACATAAATTATCTTATATTTCAGCAACCATACGATCACTAAAATAACAGACAAGTTCAGAGCATTCTGGACTTGAGCAGTGCTTTTAAAATATACTCTGCACATGACTGAAACCACAGTGACAATATTTCAAGTAATAGAAGGAAAAATGGTTTGCAGATTTACAAAGAGAAATCATATACTTCTGCAAAGTTTTACTCTCGTAGGAGTTGTCAGGCTTATGGACGAGTAAGATTGGGATAATATCACATCAAATAACTAAAGATAGGAAAATCTGGCTTAAACTGGATTTTTTTTCTAAATTGGTGCTTGAGTGTGCGTTTACATGTGTGTGTTTATGTGTTTGTGTAGGATACAGGCACACGGGTGACCATGGCATCATGATTGAGCTGTTTATTTTGTGTCTCTAAGATTTACTTCTCTTGAATTATCTATTTTATATAATTTTTAAACCTTTTTTTTTTTTTGGTGGAGAAAACATATACTTATCTAGCCACTGATTATACCTACACAATGACAAATATCAGAATGAAAACTGAAAAATCTGAATTGTTTCCCTTTACAATGCCAAAGAGCTGAGTGTCTGAAAATCATCAAGGCATTGAACTAATGGTTTCAGTTTTTACCCAAGTGTTTGGCATCATGTAGACATGGCCACAGGCTTTGTTCCCTCTTGGCTGTGGGTTCTTATCATCTGTAGATACAGGATATTTCAAAAGTATTCAGCAGAGCAATTGCAGAAGTGATTGAAATGACAATCCCCAGGCTACATACTTAAAGAGGGGAAGATCTGACCACTTTTTCTTGCAATTAGCCAAGTCAAATCATTCCAATTCACGTGTCTCATCTTATACGTCAGGTGATTTTCTCCCAAATTAGTCTTTGCACTAGTGTGTGTTAATGCCTTTATTTTTGTTTCCTGAAATTAACATGACTATTTTTAAAAATTCTATACACAATGGAGATTTAAATTTTGTTCATAAATCCTATGCACATCGTCAACAAATGGCTCTGTGTTTCTATGTCTTTTTGAGAAAAGCTCCTGATAGAGTAAAAGGAAAAGAATCTTATTTCAAATTTTACCTGAAGACAGAGTGAGCTTCATTCTTCACAGGTAAGTGTTTCAAAAATACAGAATGCCCATGAACTTGGGCAAGGTCTAAACAGGAAAAAATACTCTGATTCTACTGTCCCATTAAACTACAGAGTTAATTCAAATTTACGTAATTCAGTTTGTTAAAGGGATTGATTTGCCCTTTTATTTATTTATTTATTTATTTATTAGCATTCCTGATTTGAAGCACACTTATGAATGTGTTTTGATGTTAAATGTCCTTTCAGTCTGATCACACATGATGGAAACAGTAACACGAGCTAAATCCACTCCAGCTCCCCAAACAGTCTGTAAATAAATTAAGATAGTAACCTCTACTCTTTGGGTCTCAAAAAACTAATTCTTAAAAAGCAGCCTGGAAGAGTCTTCTGAAGGAAGTCTTCCACACAAAATGGCAGTGTTGGGCAAGTCTGCTCACAAGGGAAGGTTCTGGGGGAGCCACAAACCTTCGCAGAGCAGTGGGTCACAGGACACATGCGTTTGCATTTGTGAACATGTCACGGTGCCACTCCTCAAGCCTGCTCTCTACACGTTGCCGGAGGGCCTGACGGAGGTGGGCAGAGTGGCCCCAGAGCCGCATCTTGCCTTTGCTCTGGTCTTGGCAGAGTCAGTGCAGAGCCCAGAAGAAAGAACACTAAGAAAGAACACCGAAAACACAAAAAAACTTTTTAAAGGCAGGAAAAGAAAAAGAAAGGGTGAGGGAGAGGAAAGAACAGGCCCTCTCAGCTCCAACAGAAGCTATGCCAAGAAGCAACTAACTAAAAACAGACTGAACAGAGAGGAGAAATGAGGAAAGAATAAAATGGTTTGGAGTCAGGCTGACAAACGCACGAGAGAAAAATTCACATGGCTTTAGAGCAGTACTTGGCATCTATCTCAGAATTTCGTGTGTGTGTGTGTGTGTGTGTGTGTGTGTGTGTGTGTGTGTAGTTTTTCATTTTTATTTCTGGAAGACTAGTTTGCAATTTCTTTTTACTGAAAAAGATGAGTTATTTTCCTTCTTTAGGAATAGTGCAGAGGCCACTCCCACCTTCCTCAAAAAGTCTACCTCCTCCGACTTAATGCAATTTTTGAAAATGTTTTCTTGTGCTGAATCACTAGATTGCTTCCTACTGTCTCTAACCAAATAGAGTACTAAAACCCAAATGCCTGGGCCTACTGTCTTTCAACTAGTTTGCTAACACCCCCTTATGAAGATATAGAGGACCACTGCTTGTTTCAAAAGAAGGCAGGGTGCAGCATGGGCCAATTTTGATTCTGCATTACTTTGAATAGTCGAAGCAGCCCCAGCGCTGCGGTCTGCAAGTATTTGGTTATTAGATCTAATCCACTGATGGCTTGTGTGGTAATGAATGTCTGAAATGCTTGTCTATGATTAGAAATTTTTAATGCTGTCCTCATGGGCTCTGCTGCGCTCTCCTGCTTGTAAATGGGGGCTTAACACACTCAAATCATCCGTGGAACTGTGTGAGCTGGCAACACCCAGAGAGAAAACTTGCCATTGTGATGCTAATTTCCCTCTAACCTTTGACCAGAAGGGGTAATTATATATAATTTGCAGAAACAGTTCTTCTGGAATGAGAAAACCTAAGGGAAACACGGAAGTTTGTTTAAACTAAATTGAATACTTTTTAGATATAAATGCAGTTTGAACTGGATTATTCCTCTCTGTCCTGTGATCAAAGTACTGGGGGATTTTGACAGCTCTGAAAGCCAGGAAACAGTGTGGACATTCTTATGTGGACCTCTCTCTGCAAGGCTATAAAGACTAGACTTGATCAAGCAAAGACCCTCCAAACAGCTGCCAGGGGTTTTTGTTTTCTTCTATGACTGACGTGTTCTAAAGGCACTGATAATGATTAATCATAAATGACTGTCCAAAGTAGTGGCATTCAAACATCCTTTTTTTGTGCTTCTCCCTTGCCACTTCCCTTCCCCTCTCCCCCCTACCAACCTTAACCAAGTTGTGTCAGGACAGACACACCTGGAAAGTCAGTCTGGAGAGGTGTGTAGATGACTCCCACTTCAGGTGGCCGCCATTGTTGCTGTGAGACCCTTTTTATAAGATGCATGTTCCCTGTGCCTCTGAGAGGAGTCTCTTGAAATATTTGCTCTGTCTCATTTCCCAATTTCTAGCATTTTTTACATCAGAAGTGAGCTCTTGCAAGCGGTAAACCTTTCAGTAGTGCAGAAGAAGATGAAGTCCAAGCAGACTGATGGGAATAACAGTCAGGATTCCCAGGTATAGCACTAACCCCCTTTCTGTGGTAGATGGTGGTAGCTGAGGCACATGTATTTTAACCACTGTCAAGCAAGGAGCCAGAATGTTGGTATTTTAGTATTAAATGAAATATTATTTCTACTGATTTCTACTATTGATTGAAAGTTTCAAATAAGTGAAAGTCAAATCTGGCCACTCCCATGTCTTGCAAATAACAGGAGTTTTCAAGTCAGACAGGTCTGGATTCACATATTAACTACACTATATATTAACTGTACGACCCTTGACTTCTCTGATCCTCAATATCCTCATCCCTAAAATGAACACCACCTCATGGGATGTTTAAGATAAGATACAGAAAGTGTTTGGTATGTTCAAACAAACAAACAAAAAAGAGGAAAAAAAAAAAAAAAGCCTCAACACTCAATGAAAGTTAGTTATCTCTTCCCCCCTAAAAATAAGACAACAATTTTGAAGGGAACCATTTTGTTGCAAATCATTCTAAAGTCTAATAATCATCTCTCCTTAATAATTGATGTCCTTGCTATACCATGATAGATTAGCATGGATGTAGAAATTAAAGAAGACATGATGGCCAATATCCTAAATGCTGAATCTGCTCTGTGATCTGTCTTTGTACCAAATGTCTGTAAACAGTTTTCTTATGCTGTAATAATCACAATCATATCTTTTTGAACATTGTGGTGAGAGCTATATATTTTTTCATTTACTTCATAAAACAAGTTTACAAAGTAGTTATTCCTGTTTTACAAATGAGAGAACTGAAGCTCAAAATGGTAAAAATGTTTGCCACCACACAAATAGTGAAGATGAGATTCAAACCCAGTTCTATTTGGCTCTAAATCCTAAGCTCTTTTTTTTTTTTAAATTTTATTATGTTATGTTAGTCACCATACAATACATCATTAGTTTTTGATGTAGTGTTCCACGATCCATTGTTTTCGTATAACACCCAGTGCTCCATGCAATACGTGCCCTCCTTAATACCCATCACCGGGCTAACCCATCCCCCCACCCCCCTCCCCTCTAAAACCCTGTTTGTTTCTCAGAGTCCATAGTTCTAAATCCTAAGCTCTTAACTGCCATGTATACTGCCTTATGCTATTGGATGGCACAGTACAGAACTTCACCATGGCATCAGGGCAGATAATCATTTAGACTCTACTCAGATACTCTGATGACATGAAATTCACTTTGCCATCTAGGCAACTCATTCCACTTTTGGATAGTTCTGTTTTCCTATGGTTCTTTACTTTGAATCTAATGATCAATGCTGTGAAGCTGGGAGGGACACTTGAACAACTGTCTGAAAAGAAATGCGCTGTAATAGGGAGGAAACAAGAGAAGAAGTTGTTGAATTCTCTGCAGGTCCCCTGGCTGTTACCCAGTTTCTAGAAATATTCCCCAAAGTCACTAAGTGTTATTTTTCATTTGTTGGAACATTTTCGTGGTCAATATTTTAGAACTGTCCTTGCTACATTTGGCTATTAAGAACTTGAAATGTGGCTAGTCCAAACTGAGATGAAAATGTAACATATATACTAGATTTCAAAGACTTCACACCAAAAGCACAGTAATAATAAGTTTTAAAAATAACATAAAGTTCTTTATTGATTGATCACATATTGAAATGATAATATCTTGGATATGAATAAATATATTATTAAAATTTTCACCTGTTTTTTACTTTTTAAAATGTGCCTACTAGAAAATATTCAATTACAGTATGTATAGATTTACATTTGCAGCTGACATTATATTTCTACTGCACAATGTTGTTCTGTACCCTCAGGTGTGGAATGTACCAGATGTTTGAAATGTATCATAATCCACACCTTGTACCATATAGTCTCAGAGAACAATAAAGGCAAGACCTTATTTTCCTTCCAACCTATGCTGCTTTAGTGCTTTGAGTCTAAGTTACTTTGTATGCAGAGACTGTTTATATTTTGGCATGTGGCTATTGCTAAAGTGACTCCTTTATTCACCCTTGTTTATGGTTGACAGAATTTTTCTTTACACCAGAAATATGACTCTCTGTGTTACAGGGGAATGCCTGGCCTTTGCCCTTGAAATCCTTGGAGTTAGCAATGGAAAAATTCAGGCACTCGTCCCCAGTTGTGCAGGGTACAAGTAGGTGAGTACGGAGGGGTGACAAATGCGGAGCTGTATTAAACAGACTCCGGGTATAAGGATGCTCACCTGAGCACCTATAATGAACACCAAGGTCTTTTCACATCCTGAGGTCTCCGTCTAAACACAGCATAACATTATCCAGGGTAACCAACCATGTTAAGGACCCGAGACGCCCCTAACTGTTCCCTGAGAAATCAAATGGTGTTTCCAGCGTCCCACCTAGAAATAGTCTGTTCAGGTCACAGAGAGGAGGCTACAGCTGATTTCCATCTTGGAGGAAGGAATTGTTCCCATCAGCCTGCCTGCCTGCCTGCCTGCCGCCTGCCCGCCTTCCTGGGATTGCAGCTGAGCCATATTTAGCCTCTAAAGCTAGATGTTTTAGTGCCTGGCTCTTTTTAACTGGCATATGTTAAGAGCTTTGAATTAACAGGTGCATAAAAACTGTCAAAAAACACTTAAGTCTCAAGACAGACTGTCAGTTGTATTAAAAAATATGGTGTTACATAACCATGCACTCTCAACACGTCCAGCGTGTAACAGCTTGGAAAGTCCTTTCTCCCTCTGCTAGCAGCCCAGCAATGCTAATCCATCCCATGAAACAAAAGGCCATGGTCCCTTAACCTCTTGATGGAGGATGCGGGTTGTGTGTGTGCATGTGCTCGCACGCGCGTGTGGATAGGAGAGTGGATCAGAGCATGGAAGGGAAACTTTTCCCCTGTGCGACGGAATGTTCTTTCAGCTTCCAAGACCCCCATTTGTAAACTAAGCTGATTGAAGGAAAAAAGAACTCCTAGAGTCCTGGAAGGCACCCTTGAAGTTGTTCTTTTTAAGGAAAATAAACAATTTATCATGTAATATGGTGAAATTTAAATTAAAATTAGCACAGGATGGCAGAGAGAGAGAGGAAAAATGTATTGCTTAAAGCTGGGTGAATGACAACAGTTTCAAGTGAATGTATAAAAGTCACTATGTGGTTAAAATAAGTAGAATCAAGTGTGATCGAGTTAAAGCAGAGCACAAATAATGTTTGCTTCCATGATATTAAGAGTTGCTTTATTATATTTTTAAAGACAATAGTTATATATCATTTACTCTAAAATTGGGATGAGAGAACAAAGCATTTCTGAATTAAGTACTTTCTTGCACATACTATGTACTATAAAAGCATTTTAACTTAATCAAATTAAAAGTTAAGTATGACCTTGGCTGTGTTTTATAGAGTGATGTCTTGGATTCAGCACTGGGTCCTAATCTACCAAATAGCTGGGTGACCATGGCCAAGTCTGTTACTTTAGCCTCATTAATTTTTTAAAATTGTGATATGAAGGTGGAGGGTGGTGGGATGGGAGAAAAAGAATCCTTAACATTCATTTGGATTCTAAAAAAGAGTAAAATCCTATGATTTATGAAACTCTACCTAGAATAAGAGTGTCAGTTCTGGGTATCCCTATGTAGAATACTAGAACCACTATGTTGAAATGATGAGGCAGGTTTTTGTTTGTTTATCTTTTTGTTTCTTCTGTGTCCTGGCATTACACTTGTTTTTTTGTTTTGTTTGTTTTCAAAAGCATTCCAAAAGGCCATCATAGGTCAGACTTCCCAGAAAACAGACTCTGGGTTGGAGATGTATATGCAAAAGTTGACTGGAGAGTATGTTTGAGGACAACAACGGCTAAGTGGGTCAGGGAAGCAGCACTGGGCAGAGAAAGCATCACAACACAGACCTCAGCTGGTCGAGGAGTTCTGGACCCCCGGTTTTTCCCAACTGAGACAAGGGGGCCAGTCCTTAGTGTCCCCTCAACTATTAGTCTTTGATTGCAGGCTGCCTCCCAGGAAGGGGGCACAACCTTTGGCAAGGCCACTCTCATTAGCCTAGGCCAGCTCCTGGAGAAAGCATCACCAGTGAGCCATCAGCGGCCAACACTTCCCACAGCTAGGGGACTCGACGTCTCGGTCCTGAAGGGGTCATTGGGCAGTGCACCACAGTACCCACTACAAAGACAAATGTAGGATCTCTTCTCATGGTTATTATTGGAGTTTTCTCTTACTAAATGTATGATCTTAGGCAAGATACTTAATTTTTGTCTTCTTAACCCATACTTTGCCCATTCCCAAACTGGGGATAATAACAGAACAGAACCAGGTAAAGTTGTAATAAAAACTAAAGGAAATAATATTTGTAAAGCAGGTAGCAGAGTGCCTGACACATAATGGGCTCTCTCTAAATGTGCGTTTTGCCTTCTGCTCTTATTAAGTGATAATCCTTTTTCATGTCTAGGGATAGTTTCAAGAAAGGAAGATCTAACAAACATTAGATTGTCCTTGAGGTTAGTCCACAGATGAAAATATTTTCCTGTTGTAAACTGCCTTCTTTTTTGAGGAGTGCTGACGTTTTGGATCTAGGTTGTACTTTCTGCCTTCTGAAGGATGTCACTCTTGTCAGAAAAAACATATTGAAATGATGTAATTTCCACCCCTTCCCCCTCCACCAACCACCTCATCTCAACATCATCCCAGGCGCTAGCATCCCTGAGCAGTAACTGCTAATACATTTGGGCCTGAGGTAGGATGTGTCCTCCAGAAAGGCCTTTTCTGCCCTACGTATACATTAATTTGAGAGGCCATCACGAAGCACTCTGCCAGATTCCTCTGACATCAGTTTATTAAGATGCACAGGGTTTGGAAGGGATAGAGGGGAGGTAGACAGAAGCCCTTAGTTACTTTGCCAAATCCCATTTTAAATATGAAACCAAGCCAAAAACAGATAGTACACAGTTCCGTTTTCCCATTGGAAGGTGTTAACATTATTGTTATTGTCTTATCCTTATTGATTGGCAATGACAAGTTAGGTTCTGTAATGGGTATGGAGGAGAAAGAGTTTTTGCCAAAAGGAATTACATTCTAAGAAAGATCAAAGTGTGGGTGTTTCATCTGATACACATTTCCTCTCTACTTGGATACCGGGCCTTATGGCCTGTTTTGAAATTCCAATGTGCATGTCAAATAGGGTTTGTTCCTCACTCCTGCTTCTTCCCTCCTTCCCTCCCTCTTTGCCCACAGACGGTGGCTTCCTCGCAGCTTCTCCCTTGCTCAGCGTCAGCTAGTCTGATGTAACTATTACAGCAGGCCAAAGAAGGACATGTGATGTCATAAAACCAAAACTTGTTGGTAAATATTTTGATTTCAGAAAAGCTGAAAAACAATTGTTATTTTGGAAGTTGAAGGGCCAAGTCCCAGAAGGAAATTCCTGAAAAGGGACCTGGCCCTGGCATTGACAATCTCTTGAGCTGGGAGATATTTTTATCTTTGAATATGGAACAGGAAGATCATTTTCTCCAAACATCAGAATGAAACTGAATCTTTACCAGCCTGCCAGCAATTTATAATAGAATAGAAGAAAATTACTTGAGCCCTAACCATGGAGAAGTTAAAACCATATCAATAAAACAAACTAAAAAGACTCAAACAAACAAAAACCACTTTTCATTCCACTGTGTGAGCTAAACAATGCCATCCCTCAGGGTGTATTGGTTTTTTAGTTTATTTACATTGAAGCATCCATTTTGCCTCTCTTTAAAGGAGTCTGAGGTGTCTTAGGGATGGAAATTTAGTTTTTCTAGGTTATTTATATTAGCAATTTTCATCATGCCATCTTGATGATTATCTAACACATCAAATACATTTTTTTCAATCTTAAAAACAAGTACATAAGAAGTCCCCGAGAAATATTATTCAATTAAGACTCTATTCGTTTTAGGCCTTTAGTTTTGCTATAAAGAGACACTCAATGGCCCCATAACTGATTTATACCTGACACTTTGTCAAAATTTAATGGACTGTGTTTCTGTAGCACAAACATCAAAGTAAACCAAATCTTGAACTGAATTACAGAGTTTCCGGGGGGTTCTGAATGCTCACAAGACTATGGGGAAAGAGCAGGATAGAGGTGTGAGGGAGGAACTTGGAGGTGAACTGACACTTTCTAAGCATCTCTCAGGATTACCTGGGAGCCTCTCATCTTCCAGACCCTCACCTCTTTCTTGCCTTGTGTTGCCACAGCACACCAACCCAGCTGGCCCTGCGGGGTAAGCCGTCTGCTGCCTTGTGAATGCCAAGTCTTCCCCCCTCAGCTGCCTCTCGTGTGTCCAGAGTTTCTGTCTCTGCCCACGACCTCCAGACGTGGATGGAACAGTGTGCCGCAGGCACGCTCCACACGCCGTACATATTACACATCTGACGTAGCAGCCACCACCAAGATGGTTTCAACCAGAAGCAGGGGAGCCCCGCCCCACGAGGCAAACTTCAACCAGTGAGAAAGGGAAACAGGTAGGGGCCAGCTAGACGAATTCCCTCTTCTTCTTCATACCCATGGAGTGCTCTGAGCCTCATTTCTTAACATAGCCTATCTGCAGAAGTTCCCACTGGATACGCCTGCTGTGCGACCAGATACATCTCTTTACCTTTGTGGATTGAGTATCCAAAGCAATGGCCAGTGTGATATTGCTTCCTCATCTTTCCTATCCTCCCTTGCTTCTTTCTTTCTCTCTCTGACTTCCCAAGCAAAGGCTCACCAGTTACTTAACACTTGCCTCAGGATCTATCTGCTATGGAGCGGGAGCTAAGACAGGAGCACAGCATGAAGTCTTCTGAGAAACTAGTCTTTTCAACAACCCTTGTGGACTATTGTCTGAATCTTAGAAAAAGGGCTTGCAAGTAAGAAATCTCTGTGAGGAGCTGGGAATGCTAGACAGTCCCCCTTAAAGATCCTGGTAACAGAGGGTGGCACGATACATGGCCCTGAGAGCAAGGGGAAGAGAGGTCTCTCTACTTCCTCAGAGCAGTAATTCTGCAGGATAGTGTGGGCGCCATTGGGAACTGAGGGACCCCTGGGTGACAACACCAGTAGTAGGAAATAGCCCAACCCTAGTGGCATAATGAAGAATCTTCATAGGAAGATCACTAAAGAGAAATAGAGAAGGAGAGAGTGTGGTGGGTGGTACACAGTGGTTTGAGAGAACCTGTTCGGAAGAACTTGTGAAGCCCCTCTTAGATGTTTTAGAACTCTTTGGAAATTCGGAAAAGGGGATGATTGAGGGAAGGGTTAAAGGTTCTGCCATGCAAGTTGGACCAAATCCAACTTTTATAATGCAGTTGTTGGGTTAAAATGATGAATGGCATTCTACATGAGCTAGCCACACTGTGACACATATGTGCTGTGTACCCTCGCCATGTTTGTGTAGGGCACAGTGTGACAACCATGAGCACCATTTACTAATGGGATGTATCATGACTGGCTCAACTTAGTACCTGTTTTCCTACATCCTAAGCCCAGTAATCAACCCACGAGATGTTTCATTTCTGTTAGAAATGATCATGCAACACCAACATCAAACTTTCTTAAATAGGACTTTCCAGTTATATACTCAAAGCTAAATGCCTCTCAGATGATAGCTCTGGGGAAGGTGAGATAGAAAACTGGACACTTGAAAAAAGAATGTGTTCTAGGGGTAGGGCTCCTTACTATAACCTCACTACTTATAATGAAAGGCAACTTCCAGATACTCTCAAACTATGCTTGAGAAATTATTAGTAATTACTAAGCTTGAGAAAAAAAGTGACTTCAGGAAGAGCAGACAATATGACAGCTTCCCTTAAATCTTAAATTATCTATGTCATAATTTTTAAATCCAGGAACAAATGAGGGGCCCGCCCAGTTGCACAGCACTAAGTGTCTGTCCAGCAAGGGGATCAGTATGATACAGTTGCAGTCATGTCCAAATGCCCCACAACCTAGCCAAGATAGCGCAAGAGTCCACACCAGCTATACTCATCTAATACCTATTTTGGAATCTTATGATTTTCTTTTCCTCCTAACTCTTTCTTTGAGTAGTTAGAGGGATCACTATTATTTTAATTTTTTAAAAATAAAAATAATGAATCAAAACAATAAAATGTCAGAATTATTACACATGACAAGATTTAAGGTTCAAAATCCACCTTATTGTCAGTAGCTCTATTACTACTGCTTTATACTAGTATATATTCAACTGTGATAGGTTTGTATGTATGTTATTATGTATACACAATATGAAGCACATAACTTTGAAACCTAACATTTATCCCTTTTTGTTCTTTTACCCTGAAGAGTATATTCCAGTTAATCAGGCAAGTAAGAGACCACATGTATAACCATACGAATGGGAGCAATTATGTAAGTTTTCATAGAAAAAATATACATAGCTTTTGTGTGTGTGTAATAGGGTGTTTTCTTCCTCATCATCGATATGATTATCCCCATCTTCATCATCCACTGTGAGCTAACAAACACCACAGAGGAGGCAAAGGTGGTGCCAAGAAGGAAGTCTCAGGAGACAGGAGGATGTACTTGAAAAAAAGCACTGTATTAGGAATCAGGAGATGGAGTCTTTGATAAATTACTTAACCTCTTGATCCTCTACTTCTTCAGCTATAAAATAGAAGTAATAGTAATTGCTTTGTCAACCTTAACTGGTCGTGAAGAATATTCAGTGAAATCGTTACTTGAGAACTCTGAAGTTCTATATAGCTATAAAAAAATTTTATTCACATAACAATCTACTGAGGAGGTAATGGGGCATTAGAATCAGACAGACATGGATTTAAATCCTGAGTCCCCTAACCAGAACTGTATGACCTTGGCTGGGTTATTTTTCTGAACTTCTGTTCTTCATCTTAAAATGTGGCTAATCATCCTTATTAGAGTAGACATAATGATAAAAGACCATCACGTTGCTAGATGCAGCACTTGAATACCTTGTTCATGTAAGTTTGATTTAAAATGTGATCATTTTAAATAAACAGACATTTGTGGAATATTTCAACTCAAGAGTTTGACAAATTGAAGCCTGCCATTTATTTACTAAAGTAGGTGGCAAAACTTTGATGCACTATATAAAATACCTAATGCAAACTAAATTAACTCCCTGAAGATGAAGCCATAATCTTTCTCCTGACTGGTGGTGAGACCCAGGAGAACCCAAGAAATATCAAGCAATTAGCAGTACCTTGGTCACTTGGTGCTTACAAATAGAATAATTGTTTTCCATCAGATCTCAGTAACTAAAAAGAGCAATAGCTGTATGGAATATTAAAAGAGCATATGTCAACTGAAACAATGAGTCACCCGTGATGAGTGACAAATGTTTAAAAATGGCAGAGGGTATCATAAGAGCCAACAATTTAAATCAAGTTTTAAAAATAGATAAAAGACTAGAAAGAGAGGCATATACAGTTTTTTTTCCAAGACCGCTGGATTCGGTGGGCAAAAAGTCTCAAGCCTACTTGACTCGTTTACAAAATTTGCAAAAGGGCAAATTTACCCTGGTGTCTTTTTCTGTGTCATTTTTCTGTCTCTGATGGGACTTGAAGAAAGGCATTTGCTAATGGAAATTCAGCAGGGACTCAAAGGTAAGACCATTTCTCATGAGATAGCAATAAAGAATAACACAATCATGAAGAAATGTATTAAGGGCAAAACCCAAAGTGTAACAAGAAAACAACCATAAAGGTTTTCCATGGATAAACAAGAGTCACCTGGGTGAGCAGACCCTCCTGAACCGGAAGGTTTATAGGTCAAAGAGTAAGAGAAGGAGAAAGATGAGGCACACGCATGTGGTCACAGGGACCTCCCGCCCCTGGTCAGGAGAGTGACAGCTGACACCAGCTCTGAGACACTGTGCTGAAATCTAGGACTTTATTCCCTGCTGCCTGATGAAAACCTCTCTAGTATCCACCATCAGATTCTGTCTGATCCCAGCTTCCTTGCTAAGACCCATGTAGTTACCTGTGTCTGGTGCTCCGGATTTGTGTCATTCTGGACTCTTCTATTCTCTTTGGGGGATGATTGCAACATGTTTTTTTTTAAAAAAAAATCCTCATTGCTTTCTACTTTTCTGGTTAGGAAAACATGTGAATAGAAGAGAAATAAGAATGGGTGGAGAGTGGTGAAGGGCTTTAGACCTGCTTGTAATCACAGGTGCCTTGAGGACTGATTTATGTTTGGCCAACTTAGAAAATGTTTTTACCAAAGCAATCCAGTCCTAATTCATCGAGCTATACAGTCTTTCACTCTCAATCTGATGTAAACTATTAACATGATGTAAGCTCCGAAGTGCACACACTGCCCAAGGCAAGGATTTAAAGCGAGAGTCAAGTTCGTCATCTTTTGCAAAGTATACTTTCTCACCCCGTCACTTCTCCAGTTACCAAATCATTTCCAACCTGTCTGGACCTTCTAGGTCTCAGGCATAAATCAGGAGGAGTGTGGTTGGAAATGGCTTCCTTTTCTTCAAAGCAACATGTACCCAACTCAATGGAGCATTAGAAATCCATAATGATGCATGTGGTTTCCATTATGCCAAGGGAAAGCCTGTCCGAATGCTCCAAACTGTCTCTCCCATGTACGACATCACAGCCCAAGTTGATTAAAAAAATTATGGAGAAGTCCCTGGGTTACAATCAAGAAGGGATCTAGGATCTCAGACCTAGTTTCTCATTCTCACAGAAGAGGCCGATGTATGGTGGTTTGGCATGATCTCTGAAGAAGAGACTCTGTTATGAGATTTCTGGACTTTAAATACCACTATCCTTTTGGGATTTTAGAACTCCTCTGAGGTTGTTCCCAGCCTGAGCCAGAATGATCACGAGAGGCCTGGGAACAAACATAAAACACGCAGCCTTGAGACAACAGCAATATGTTCACAGCTTTTTTTTTCTTCTTCTATTTTTCTTTTTTTCTCTCCCTCTATCTTCTTTCCTTCCTCCATTCCTCCCTTCCCCCCTCCTTCCCTTACATCCTCCTTTCCTTCTTCAATACCTTTATTATTGGCAGTTTGGCTTTTATTTTTAGTTTTATGGTATGAATCTCAGCATGCTGGGCTGGTGGAAAAGGTTAATAAATGTACATATTTGTCAGATGCCTTCTTCTAGCTCCCTTGTTTTTTTCTAAACTGATTATTTATTTATTTATTTATTTATTTTTACTCTGCTACTATATCTATCCATGAGGAGTAGCATTGAAGTTCAGAGACAAATGGGTTAATTACCATGATAAATGGATCTTCATGTGCCATTGAGAGTTATCTAGCATACAGGGAGGCCAACGACTTACGAGAAAACACTCATCAAAGCCCCTCACAGTGAGTATACCAAAAGATAGATGCATAAGCCCCATCCTCCAGAAATTATAGGCTAGTGGAGAAAACAAAACAGAAGAAAGTCAATGTTTACTATACATTGAATGTTCATTAATTCAGTTAATAAGCATTAACTGAGCATCTACTCTGTGCTAGGAACTCTTTTAGGTGCCAAAGATAAAGCAGGGAAAAAAAGAGACAAAGCTCTGACTTACTTTGTAGAGTAAGGGACTAAGTGTTCTGTATACATGACTTTATTTGATGCTACCAAGAACTCTGTAAGCTAGGTATTATGATTTCCAGATTATACATGAAAAAATGAAACTTCAGAGACGTTAAATTACTACAGTTTGTTAGGGACAGAGCCTCAATCTCCAACCAAGTCTATCTGATTCCAAAGCTTCTCTATTTTCTATTACCTTCCATGGCCTTCAGAGACTAATGAAATCATGAGAGATCTCACTGGGCAAGGTAGCCTAGGCTAAGTACCAACTGAGAGGAATCCAGATGAGAGGGATCTGGCAAAGGCTGGAGCAGCCCATGAGTCTCATGGAGGCACCCAATCTGAAGGACAGAAAGACAGAGCTTAGACAAGGAAGAAAGGGAAACAGCACACGAAGGCTCAGAGGCACATGGGTGCATGGCCAATTAGGGACAGAGTCAAAGTGGCTTAAATGAAAAGCAAGATTCTTATAGGACAGAACTGGGAGCCAGAGCCGGAGAGAGGGCTGGGACACACTGTGGCATGCTGGAGTTGGTACTGCGTCTTAGGACAGTGGAGAATGTGGAGGTTGGACTTAGACACAATAAGAGTATACTTCCTCCCACTCTGTGATTGCTGAAAATTGTTTTACCTTTACAAAGTTATTCCCTTGTCAGTAAGAGAGGGGATAAGCATGAACATGTTTTTAGGTGACTTCAAGAGTGACCCACTAATAGAAACATTGATAAATTGCTGGATAAAAAGGCTAGCATATGATTACATTTCCACCCTGGATGTATTTTTAAATAAATCCACTCAGATTCTTCTTTGGGCTGGCTTGGTGTGCATACAACTGGATACATGAGTATTTAGCTAATAAAACTGGTTGAAGAATGTGAAAAATTTATCTACTACATGAAGTCATTGTTTCATATTGGTCTGAAGCTCCCAGTGGACTCTGAACACCAGATTTTTGTTCCCTCTGCTTTCCACATTGCTCTTTCCCATGAGGAGATTCTTTTGATATCAGCATGGGGTATATGGAATTCTTTGGGGGTGAAAGGTGTTCTTTCTATTATAGTAGCTTTTTATTTAACCAGTTCATTTCCATGTAAAAGCTGCTATTAATGCAATAAAATTAGAAGGGGTGTACCAGGTTTGTTTTTTAATTTTCCTCTGGTGGGGCAGTGTTGCTGAGCATGTTTGCTGAGCAGCTGCAACTGCCAAGGTCACACTAACACTGAAGAAAGAAGGTCCTGACATCAACATACCCAAAGGTCTGAATAATTCTGGGCTGCCTCCAATTCTGAAATCCATTTCTCTGGGCTGTTCATTTCTTCTTTCTTTATCCCACCCTGGTTTCTGGCTTTTTCCCTTTTCCTAATGAACCCAGTATTACATGAATGTTTTAATTTTGCTTGCTATAATGCAAACAGTTCCTATGGTATAACCTTTAGGTCAATTCTATCAAGTATTATTTGCTTGGTCTGTTCAGGGGGAAAAAAAAATCACTTTCTTCTGCCTAGACCTTGTGTAATTGCATGAATTCTCTGATTTAGTTGGCTCTGCAAATCTATTCCAAGGTGCAGGGATGGAAGGGAACTCATTATACATTCCCTGCTGAAATGGTGACCTGAAAATAATGATGGGGAAATCAAGCTTGATCGCTGTGCTTTCTCTTTGGTCTAATTTCTGCTGAACTTTGGACTGTAACTTGTTTTTTGGCTGGAGAGCCCCAGGACATACTGGAGTCTGACCAAGGGGGTGAGGAGACCTGGATTTTCACACCATGAAGCTGGTAACAGTTTTGACTTCAATGCCTTGAAAAGTAGGTGATTTCAATTGCCCTGTTTCCTTTCAGGGGAAAATGCTTTCTTTGCACCTAAACAATCTTCCGGTGCTTTTGACTGACAAGCATATTGTTATGATTATGACTGGACTTCTTGACTCCTGCAGGGATAGCATTTAAAACTGCCTGAGACTGGCACAAATCAAAATATTCATCAACTTAAACTATGTCAGCTAAAATGGAAAAGCCAAAATTGTAGTGTTTTATATCATGTCAGAAGTCCATGAACACAGTGCAAAACTGCTTAACTCTTTCCCTGCCTAAAGAAAATTGCAGCCCATAATAGAAGTTATCTGGATATATTTTCAAAATTATACCTACCATATAAAAATGCCCTATTATTCTCCCTTTATAGTATCCATTGATTTGGGGGGCTTATTGATTTAATTAACTTTCCTTCATTCCCATTCATTGATTCATTTGATCCTTCAGTGGATACATTTGAGTGCCTATGATGTGTAGGGCACCACGTTTGCCTTTGTTGGGAAGAGAAATTAAATTCTTACCTATAGGTTGCTGGTGGTCCATTAGAAGAGAGAGACATATCCCTAAATAGCTATAAAATAAGCAGTACGGTAAGTGCTACATGATAGGTACAGCTGCCACCTTAGGTTAATGAGGGTGAAATCACCTCCATGCAGGAAACAGACTAGAGATTAAGGAACTGCTGCTCAGCCTCCACTTTTTCAAGAATTTTCCTCACCTCCATTGGTGGTGCATGGGTCCACAGCCCTTTTTAAAATGGGATTCTGCCCTTCCCTACAGGTACTCCCTCAGGTACAGTTGCTGGATCATTGACCACACTGACCTGACCAGTGGCCCTTCCACTGGAATTCAGGTAGCAGAGTGAGAGATTTCTGCCTCACCATAGCAGCGGGAGTTGAAATTTAGACCCTATCTACAGAGGGGCCAGTAAGTGTAGAGTGAAAAAAACCAACATGCAAAGAAGAGCAGAAATCAGAGAAAGCATGGTTCTGGTGGGAATTCATTGCTTCGGTGCCTTTGTAAAAGACGTTGAGTACATTTCTGTCTGTGCCTCCAGCCCTCCCTACCCCCTCTCCCAACACCTGCATTTCATTTTCAGAGAGACAGTGGGCAAGAATGAGTTGATTTCTATTACTCACATCCCAAAGAACCCTATCCAATGCAGAAGGCTTTGTGAGAAAGGAGAAGGATGGGTTTGTCTCCACTTAACAGAGAATAAGAAAGAGAATAGAAATCCTAGTGTTGCAGGATCATATTTTGATGTATTAACAAATGTGTTTTTCCCTGTGATTTCCTGTTACCCTTGACCCTCCCCCATCCGGGCAGCTAGACCATGAGTCATTCCTTGCCTCAAGGGAGGGTTGTCTCAGCAGAACCAGAGAACAAAAGAGACAAATTCTTGGCTTTTGAGTTTAAAAGGCTGAGCTTCAGGCTTCAGACAAAAAAGATTTGGAAGAATATTTGATCAATGTGAGCCAATTTTTTCCTGCCCACGTAAAATAAAAATTCCCCTGGCTGGAAGACAAGAGGCTCTTCTAAGGCAGAGCAAGAGGGTTGGATGCTGGTGAGTCCCTGAAAGCAGTTCTTGCATTCTCCTCTTGCCCGCCTTCCACAGGCTGACCCCTAGAATGAATGTGGGGTTTTCAGGTTCTAAGAACAAGGGGACCTGTGCCTTCTTTCCAGGTTAGAATCCAAAAGATGGCAAACGTCAGAGAGATCCCCTCTACCCAGCACTGTGCCAGAGAAGCTGTAGGGCACATCTCGAGCAAAATGGGATGGGTTTTTCTGAGTTTTCCATGGTCCCAGAGTGGTAAAGGAGGTGAGCCTAATATCTTCTGTGGCCCCTGGAGATACGTAGAAGGGGCCGAGAGAAAGCCAGCCCTGGAGGTCTCCCACAGTCCAGTCTAAGGGATGTTGAAGATGTAATCTATAAGGGTTGAGTATGAGGGACCAGTGGTACCATACAGACCTTAGAGGATGACAATCTGGACAAATAACAGTGAGGAATCAGATCCTGAGGGGCACCTGGGTGGTTCTTAAGCACCTGACTCTTGGTTTCAGCTCAGGTCCTGGTCTCCGGGTCATGATATCGAGCCCACAGTTGGGCTCCACACGCAGCATAGAGTCTGCTTGAGACTCCCTCTCCTTCTCCCTCTGCCCCTCCCACTCATGCTCTCTCTCAAATAAATCTTAAAAAAAAAAAAAAAAGTTAAAAAAAATAAAAAAGAACCAGATGCTGAGACATGTCAGGGCAATTTGGAGAAAGTAGCTCAGCCTCCCTGCAGGTAGCAATTTGAGCTTGACCCACAATTCTCTGTGCTCTGCACTAATACTTCCCCCAATGGATGTTCTGATCCGATGGTGCAGGCTTCATTTAAATATGGCATACACCTCCCTACATGGGACAGAGTTTCTGCTGATCCCCCTAAGAGTGGCTGGCCTCCTTTATGGCCAGCTTGTATTTTGTTGCCTCATACAAACACAAGAGCTCCTGATTCAATCTCCTGAGCCGTATCAATTATCTATTGCTGCATAAAAAAACTACCCCCCAAATTAGTCTCCTAAAACAACAACCATTTTGTTTCTGATTCTGTGGATAGCACAGCAAAAGAACTAACTGCCCATCTGAGTCAGTCCAAATTGCTAACATAGAATGGTAAGAAAATAAAATAGTTGCTTTAAGTCTCAATTTTTCCTCAAAGTCTTGTTTTTGAGGCCTGATTTATATAGGGTGAAATCTACCCTTTTGAGATGCATAGTTCTATGTAAGCCATACCTGAGTGAGATGATATTTAGATGAGACTTTGGACTTTAGACCTCAGATGCTGGAATGGGTTAAGATTTTTGGAGCTGTGGGATGAAATTTGTTACAGCAGCATCCCACTTCTTGCTACCAACATTGGTATTAGCTTGAGCTGTCATAACAAAATGCCATAGGCTAGACGGCCTAAACACCAGAAATATATTTCTCATAGCTCCAGAGGCTGGAAAATCAAGATCGAGTTTCCATCAGATTTGGTTTCTGGTGAGAGTTCTCTTCCTGGCTTTGCAGACAGGCACCTTCTTACTGTGTCATATGAAAGACAGAATGAGAGACAGACAGACAGAGGGAGCCTGTATAAGCTCTCTGTTGCCTCTTATGGGGACACTAATCCTATGGGATCAGGGTCTCACCCTTATGACCTCATTTAACCTTACTTGTAAGTAAGCCCTATAGCCAAATACAGTCACAATGGAGGTTGAGGTTTCAACATACATATTTTGGGACACAATTCAGGCCACAGTAGAGGCACTGGGTCACATGTCCCTGACATACAAAATCAATAGAGGTTTTCATAAAAAAAATAACTGTAAATGTGGCTTTGGAATTATGAGTGAACTCCACTAAGAGTCAAAGAGAACCAACAAAGTTTTAAGAGAGTTAAAATGACAAAATCACCACCAGTTTGAACTAAAAGAGACCAAGACTTTCCAAAATGAAAAGAGACCTCTGGACCCTCTAGTTTCTATGGACAGGAAGCAGGCTGATGAAGCTTCTCAGTTACAAACATGGGTCATTTCTTTTCTTTTTTTTTTTTTTTAAAGATTTTATTTATTTATTTGACAGAGAGAGACACAGCGAGAGCAAGAACACAAGCAAGGGAGAGGGAGAAGCAGGCTTCCCGCGGAGCAGGGAGCCCGATGTGGGGCTCGATCCCAAGACCCTGGGATCATGACCTGAGCCGAAGGCAGACACTTAACCGCTGAGTCGTTAACATGGGTCATTTCTTATGGAAAAGCAAAAATATCTCCAAGTACAGAGCCGAGAATTGTGGAAAATGCTGAACTGGGAAGCCATTCCCTGATATGAGAACTAGGCCCTTAATTACACTCCCCAGGAGAGGGAGACGTGACAACACGCCCCAGGCTAGATTTCAGAATGCCTTCTCTCTGCAGCGAGCCCCTCTTCTTTTTAAAAGGGAATGTCCACTGAATTTATCCTGTCCTGTCTCACACTGCATGTTCAAGTGTGGGAAGAACAGGTGACTTTTCATTTTAGCTCGCAGGTCTTCAAGAGGAGCCACACTGAAGGGGCTATACCTGAGGAGGCTCGTTCACATCTGGGCTTGATCAGATGATGAGATCGTGGACTGCATGCCTGAAACCATAATGGGATGAGACTTTTGGGGGAAGAGGTAGTACATTTTCTGTGTGGGACAAATGTGAATTATTGTAGCAAGCAGGGGGCAGACTGTGGTAAATTGTTTGCCAAGATGACAACCACAATTCCTCCCATTCCTAGATGGCTGTTCCTTTGCAATGTGAGTGTCCTACTCCTCCCATCAAGATGTGAAGTCTACTTCCCCACCACTGGAATCTGGGCTGGTCTTGTGACTTCCTTTGATCAGCAGAATGCAGCAGAAGTGATATATGTGACTGTAGAACTTCGTCTACAGCTCGTCCTGCCATCTTGAAACCCTGGGACCTCCGTGAATAGAAGTTCAAGTTAGCCCTCTTGAGGATAAGAGACTAACTGGAGAAAAAGGTCCAGGTGACAGGCATCACCAACTGCCAGAATGTGAGTGGGGCTCTCTTAGATCATGTAGCCCCAGGGAAGCCACCAAATTACTGCAACATAAGAGATCCCCAGCAGTATCAACGAACTGCCCAGCCTAGACCAAATTATTAACCCATAGAATCATGAGCAAAAAAGTGGTTGCTGTTTGAAGACACTCAGTTATGGGATGGTTTACTATGCAGCCATATACGTGGCTGGAATGTCAGACTTGGTTTCACTTCTTCAACTACATGTTGTGTTAGCAATAGGAAGTCAGGGGAGGACAGCTTGGGGTAATTTTCCTCAAATAGAGATTATAATGCCATGGGCAATAAAGGCAAATAAAGACTCATTTCTCAGTTCATGCAGTGGAGTATGATTGCAGGATCTCCTCAAGCCCTCTCCAGACAGTTCACTACAACCCCATTCTCACATCTGCTCTCTGATGCTTGAAATTTTTTTAGCTGGGGGTTAAGATTTCCACTACACAAGCTAAAATACATTGCTTTAATATATTTCATTGTATTAAAAGGGGACACTTGAGAAAAGTAACCTACTTAGTTTCCCCAAGACATAACTGTTGTCTTAGTCTGTTTGGGCTGCTGTAACAGAATAGTACAGACTGGGCAACTTAAAAACAACAGATGTTTATTTCTCACAGTCTGGAGGCTGGGAAGTCCAAGATCAAGGTGCCGGCAGATTTGATATCTGGTGAGACCCTGTTTCCTGGTTCACAGACGACTGCCTTCTTGCTGTGTCCTCACACAGTGGAAGGAGCAAGGGAACATTCTGGGGTCTCTTTTATAAGGGCACTAATCCCATTCATGAGGGCTCTACCCTCCTGACCTAATCACCTCCCCAAAGTCCCACCTCCTGATACTATCACATGGCAGTTAGGTTTCAGCAAATGAATTTTGGAGGGATGCAAACATTCAGTCTATAGCACTGTCTTCAGTACTTTTCTTAAGAGTGATTTTGGGGGAGGTGAGAACACTGGTTGCCTGGGCTATCTAAGTCAAACCACTGTTTGGCCAGAATTCTGTCCAGGGTACAACCCTAGCCTGTGCCATGGGATACATGAAGAATCACAAAAAATCTTGTTCTCTGAGGTTGGTTCAGAAGATTTTTAATGATCTTCTAAAGTGATGAATAAGAATCACAGAAACATGGAGAGGAATCTCGCAGTCAAAAACTGCCTCTCCTGGCTTTTCAGGACATCTGCTCGTCTGGAAAATTTTCATCCCGCTGTGCTTGGTGGGTATTTTGTTTCTCATCCAGGTGAAAGGCCTCCCTCTACCATAGTGTGGGGTTCAGTTGGTCACTGGCTCTAGAGTTCTCCCTGTCTTCCACCAGCAGCGCAGTGGTAAGGAAAGCTCAGACTAGAAGACCAGAGATGTTTCTGGACCTGTGTGACACTGGGGCCTTGTCTATTGGTAGTTTTGGAGGGAAATGCACAGGAGGTAAATAAGACAAAATACTGGGAAAATGACTTCATGTGGTTGCTTCAGCTATTTTTCAGTTATAAAAGCCAGGTCTAAGTTCCCGCAATTAAAATTCTACCAGACTGTAGTGCCATATATATGGTTATGCACTTCCAAGTCTGTATCTTAATGGCCTGGTTTTTGTTTGGCTGAGAAAATGAGAAGATGGACAATTCTGCAGGGTTTTAATATTAGTGAAGGCTCTGGTGTAAATTCCGAGCTTCCAGGTGCTGGATACAACTAATGGCCACATGTACTGTACACATGGATGTATTTCCCAACAACTGGAAGAATAGCTCATGAAATGCTCTTTGAACTCCAATTATTCATTTCCTTCTCCTTCTCCCTCTAACAGTGTGATGCTATACATTGCAGTGTTATTATTTCACTCATCACATGAACCTTTGGCCTAGTGACTTATCCCTTGAGGCATGCTATAATCACTGAGAAATGTGTTCCCTGTCACGTCTTATTGCTTAATTATGGCTCTATTTTAGGCTCCTAGAGTCATTTGGCTTGGAAACACCTCTTTTCTATGTGATCTTGGAATACACATCCATGTTGAGTTATCCTTGAGTTCACACGAGTCTGTTCCATTTCCACCTTGTTCTGGCTTGGGCAATAATTATTGCTCCTTGATTCAGCAAGACCTTGAGTTGTTGCAGTGAGCTCTTATATTTATGCTACTCTCCACACAAGACACTATCAACCCTCTGTCAGAAAGGCATGTACTTACTTTTTCTAATACTTGGGGTTTTTTTGCACCGATAAATCCCAGTGCCCCGCCCCCTCTTTTAAATCATGCAAAACCCTCCTCTTTTTGCAATACTCTGTGGTGGTGACTATAATTTTTTTTAACTCAAGAATGTGTACATGTTGTCTACCGGAGACTTTTTGTTTTAGTTGTGCATGTGTTGCTCCTTACTGCTAAAGGCAAACTGAAAGATATGGCAGGCCCTAGATACATTCATAGATTGCAAAAAAAAAAAAAGGGGGACAGAATATTTAAAATTAGAAGTGTTCTAAAAATTTGGGACTTCTGGAGGATGCATCCATGTTGTGTTCCAACCGCTCATTTTGCCTCCCATCAAGAAGACATTATGTTCTCTATCAACCTTTGAGTATAAATCTTGGTCCTTCAGGTAGATGATAAGCTTAAGGACAAAAGGAGCAGATCATACACCTCTCACATGGCTCTGTCCATATATGTAGCTACATACAGTGGTTTGATCAATTTCATAAAGAGATAATGTTGCATTTTCAAGACAGCTGTTTGGGATTAGGAGCTTGCAAAAGTAGTTGACATTAAGGAAAAGGCAGATGGAGAATAGTGTCCTGCTTCATCCCTCCAGAGAGTAGTTCAAGTCAGGCCTGGGGTAGATCTATGTTGAGAGAGGGTATAATTACCCTGGTCCAGAGTGGCCCCAGGTCTTGTCTGGCAGACTGAGTTATATCTATCAGGGCCTTTTAAAATGCTGACTTGGCTCCTGAGAAATACAAAACCCAAAACATCATTTATAAAGGTCACTGGGAATGGCCTGGGTCAGGATAACTTGAGTCCGTTTTGTGCCAATGTTTTGGAAGAGGAAGTTGCTGAATACTTAAAGCTTCTTGAGAGTACTATGTTGCTAAATCCAAACAAAGAATGAAAGAGGTTTATAGCAGAGTTTTTACTCTATAATTCAAATGCCAATCTAGCAATAAAATATGTTCTAGAAATTCCAATCAGAGACTTCTATCATCTGACTTGGAAACGAGCTGTGCTCTCAATGAGTACAAAGATTTACCACCTGCAAGTGCCGTAATTCAGTAGAATTATGCAGAGGTGAAGAGCGTGAAAAACTCTCACTGTATTTTAAATGCAATGAGAACTATGCTTTAAGAAATTCTCTGAAACCTATAAAAATGGTTCTGTTTAAAGAAAGTAGTGGGAATCAATGTATAAGAATTCTTAAATTCAGGAATTCAAGTTTACCCTTCAGAGTATTATTTTTTTTTAAGACAACAAGTGAAAATTACTACCAATGGTTATCTTTCAAAGAGAACAAGTGAGAGAACACAAAGTAGTTAACTCCTAAATTACACATTATTAAGAGCCCCGACAACTTTATGCTCCAACTATTTGAGAAGTAGAAGCAAGAGAAGAGGAGTTCAACTCCAGAGAGGGACAGCTCTACAAAGTGCTCCAATAAACTCAGGGCAGTAATTTTGAACCTAAGTTCCTTCACAGAAAGTAACAATTATTTGTGGATTTGTGAATCCATATATCAAAGTCTTTTGAATATGCTTTATGATTTTAAAAGATATCAGGACTATCCTGGCAAAGCCAGTGCATATGGTCCTCATACCAACGAGCCCCCACTTCATTTGCTCTTATTCCTCCCACACATGGAATACAGCTGCCTTGTACAAAACTGATGCAATATAACTTTGTCACTTATATCATCACCTGAGCACTCGGATACCACCCTGGGAAAGCCAAGCAAAGCAAGTTTTTCAAAATAATGATATCAGTGGACCTTTTATAGACATATTTGAAAGCATTTCACAAGCACAAACACAATCCCTGAATGGGTTATAAAACAAAGTTTTCAAGTGGAGGGATGCAGTGAACTTTACAGCCTGATACATGTAAGAGATACACCAAGAGTTTTAGAACTGCGACGTTACTAGCACTTTAAGTTTAAAATAAGCCAGTTGGCCAACATGCCATAAGTGAAATCTCTGGCTCTCAAATTCCTCTTCCGTAAAGATGATAAAATCAGATGATCTCTGAGGTCCCTTCCAATTCATTTATTTCATGGTTCTCCTTTCTCCATATACCTTATAAATATTTAGACTGAGAATCAGATTGTAGCTCCCTGTATGTAGCGGATCTTACAGAACCTCATTCATTGATGAATTTCCCTTAACAGAGGCTCATACAAAAGCAGATGACTGCATCTATCACATGAAAGTAGAGGCACATGACTACCACGTAGCGCGTAAGAACACGTACTAAAGTGAGATTTTTTTTTTTAAAGATTTTATTTATTTATTTGAGAGAGAGAATGAGATAGAGAGAGAGAGCATGAGAGGGGGGAGGGTCAGAGAGAGAAGCAGACTCCCTGCTGAGCAGGGAGCCCGACGTGGGACTCGATCCCAGGACTCCAGGATCATGACCTGAGCCGAAGGCAGTCGCTTAACCAACTGAGCCACCCAGGTGCCCTAAAGTGAGATTTTTTTTTTTTTTTAAAGATTTTATTTATTTTTCAACAGAGAGAGAGACAGCGAGAGAGGGAACACAAGCAGGGGAAGTGGGAGAGGGAGAAGCAGGCTTCCCGCTGAGCAGGGAGCCGGATGTGGGACTCGATCCCAGGACCCTGGGATCATGACCTGAGCTGAAGGCAGACACTTAACGACTGAGCCACCCAGGCGCCCCTAAAGTGAGATTTTTTTAACAGTAAACAAAAGACCACATTATAGATGTATCAGACTAGTTTATTCCTTAGAAAAATAAGAGTGTATTGGACAATGATGCTTTCAGTTTTTATGAATATCATTCATAAATAAAAACACAACTATCTATACAAATGCCTCTGTTTAGGTAAGTCAGTAATGGAAAGCTATAATTTTAACTCAAATTACATAATATAAAAATACACAGCTCATCCACACTGCTAGAATACCCTCAAACAAACTCATTTAAAAATAGGATGGCCCTTACTTTTTCAGCATTATTATAAATACAATATTACATTTGTCCTTATTCTCTTTTATGATAGTTCTTTTTTTAAGACTTAAAATGTAGTATTTGTATTTTTTGGAATTTCTGATAAATAGATCACAATTTAATGTGAAATTCACAGATTCTGTGACAAACCAACAGTATTTATTTACACATTCACATATAGCACAAAGTGGTGGTCAAGTATTAGTGATAATAATTAACAAACTATTAAAATACTAAGAAAATCACCATTTTAGCAATTTAAATGCTTTATGACAGGATAATTTATATCCAGCAACACATATTTACAAATACCTTTAGAAAAAAAAGTGTATCATTTTTTTTGGATAATCAAAAGTACTGATAGGTTTTCTGTATTATTTTTAGCCTCACTGTAGAAATGTTTTCATTGTCTAAATTTAATCAATGTGCTGATTAAAGAAAAGACAATACATTAATAGTAAAATTATACGTATTAGTGGTATATCTGTGTGTGTGTATGAACCAATCAAAACTCAGGTTGTGAATTAAAGCCATTTAAAAGGCAAATTGAAGACAAAAATAACGTTACTGAAGCTGTCTGTCTTTCTTAAACTGCAACTCCCAAGTTGTGTTTTGCAGCTCTAGTAAGATCCAATAGACAATTCAACATCCTACTCTTGTTAGTTTTTTTTCCTCCTGCTGACTCTTTTTTCACATGTTAACTTTGGTGTCTCTCTACTAACTACATAAAATAGGACTCTTGTCAACACCTCTCCTAGAAGTCAAATGAGTTTGATGAGGTGTTGAGTATTATTTTCCATTTTACTTTTCTATATTTACCTGGTCCAACAACACTCTTAACCGTGTAGTTTTTCTTCCATCTTATTTGGGTCGTTTGTTTTCACCCAGTCATCAGGGTACACCAAGGGAATTGGCCCTGGATCAAGGTAAACTGTGTGCCTACGTATAAAATTATTGTAATTTGAGGGTTTAGAATGTCAAACATGCTATACTAAAACTAACCAGGGATTCAAAAATTAACACCGTTTTAAAGGCACACTTATCCGAGCTCATGGCATAATCTCCAACAAAAGTGTACTCTACCGAATCCCACAACAAACACTGGCACTTCATGTGGTCGGAGCAGCTGAAATGGCCTTTACAGGAGTTCTAACTTCTTGATTTTGGTCTCGATTTTGAAGGGGAATGCTGCTGGGATTTTCACACTGTTCATATACCTTTAAGGAAGTGGCGTGTTCTTGATGATTTTTGTTCTCTTCGGCAAATCCTAATGTCACACTCTCCCCAGAAGGCTGAAATGGCCTCTCCAAATGAACCACCTGTTTCCCTGCTTCGGCTTCTTGTTCATGCAGCAATCTCTCCACCTCCACCTCAAGCTCCAGAGTCTCCTCGTCAGCTTGTACATCCAGTTGCTGCATCAACTCTTCCAACTTCTTGGCCTTGCGGAGCTCATTTTGCTGTATGATTGTACAGAGGTGTTCAGTGAGTTGCTCTTTAATTTCAGTCTTGCGCTGGAGATCTAGCTTTGCTGTAACATACTCTGCTTCAGCCCTGTCAAACCGCTTCCTGTAGGGACAGGTACAAAGATTGGTCCATTGGTTTTCCACTTAAGAAGATATTCAAAGGAGGGCCTAGAAACAATAATTAAACTCCAGAATTGGGGGGGGGGGAAGGAAGTATAATGAAGATATGGATACTAATATTTTATGCACACTTGTCCTACACGTCAGACAAACCAGGCTGCTGCTGCTCAAACTTTTACAACATCCACATTTGGGCCCTTCTAATGTAATGACATTCTTCTGCATTCATTTCCTCTTCCTGAAGCTGGGTTTGAATGAAAGCAGGCTGAGAGGTTAATTCAGTGGTGAGCTAGCTCTGGTCAGGGAGAGCCCTGATTTGCAGTGTTTGTCAATTTCTGTATTATAAATACTACCACCACTATGGCCAATTTCAGGCAGTTAATGTGCCATCACTGATTGCAGAATTGGAAAGAGATACACAAAATCTGTTCTCGTGAACCAGTGCAACCTAGCTCCAGCACACAACTGGTCAAAATGTATGAGAGGTAAAACAACCGGAGAAGGAAAAAGTAGAAAATCTGCATCTCTTGATTAGTGGATTAGAAAAGGAAGAAGAATTTTGGTGGAGAAGGATATGGACAGTGGTTGCAAGGTGAATGTAAATGGTATTAGGTGAGGCAAGAAGCAAGCATCAAGTAGAAGAGAAACATTTCAGGGTAGGTTTAGGAAGGGTTTCTCAATCTTGGCACTATTGACAACTTGGACCATATCATTCTCTGTTGTGGGGAGCTGTCCTGTACATTGTAGGATGTGCAGCAGCATCACTGGCTTTCTCCCACTCCTGCTGGTAGCACCCAATACTTGTAATAACCAAAAAGGTCTCCAGATGTTATCAAATGTCTCCTCAGGGGCAAAACTGCCCCCAGTTGAGAATCTCTGGGTTAAGTTGTTCTCTCTCCATTCTGCAACAACAGATTACTGTTAGACTTTGATTAGGGCATTTTATCTATTTACATTTGTGTAAACTGCAAAGACAGGCAACGCCAATCCTAGAAATAAGGTAATTCTACTGGGGAAGTCATCCTGTGATCTTTTTTTTTCTTTTGTATTAGGTTGACACAAAAAGAAAAATTATCATATGTCGGTTCACTGTCTTTTGCCTTTTCCATATAATTTGTTCCCTTTTTTCTTTTCTCTCTTTTTTTTTTATTTGGCCAGGAAAAGAGACTGGCCCACATTTATCAACTAATTGTTCAGTTTAATAACCACTAACAGTTGTGAAAGCCATGGTGCCTTACCTGTTATGATTGCCTACATCAACGCAATGTAGTAAGTAATTTCCGGTACTACAGTTAGAGCAAAACAGAAACAGTTATATCTCCTAACACAAGATTCTCTGTCTTGAAAAAGAATATAGTGAAAAAATGAAAGGCTTTGATTTTAGAAAACCCATGGTTCAAAACCTGCCTTTGCCTTTTACTGTGTATGTACCGGTTTTGGTCAAGGCCTTTTTTGGATGTAAAGAACAGATACCCAGTCAAACTAGCTCAGGTGAAAAGTGGGTTTTATTGTAGGATACAAGAGGCAATTTCACAGGCATGTCATCAGAATCAAAAGCTATTCTCTTTAATGCTTAGAAACCACAGTTTCTCTCATTTTGGCTTTCCAATCATACTCACAACCCAATATGGCCACCAGCTGTGGCTCTATATTAAATTCACTCTACTCAATTTCTCAGTGTTCGAATTCCAGGGGAAGGACCCGGGTTGGCTTAGCTTGGCTCACATCAGTTTGAACAGAGCTTAGTGTTCAGCCATGCCACCAACCCCTATTTAGCCTTTGGATTAAATGTTCTGGAGTTGGTAGCCCATCTTTGTTCTAATCAGGTGTGCCCCAGGGTCAGCACCATGAGTACAAAACACAGCTAGGTTCCTAAGGAAGAGGCTGGAGAATATACGTGCAATGTCTGAAAACTCCAGTATAGTGACCCTTGGTAGTATCTTCATCTGAGTTTTGGTTTATTTGTAAAATGGTGATGACACTATTACTTCAGAGGAGTGTTAAGGATTAAACGGTATAAACAGGGCAAGTGTCTCGCCCAGTGCCTCGTAGGCACTCAAAAAAGAGAACTTCTCCTTCAGAGTACCAGAATCAAAAAGCGTTGCTAGTTTATCACTAAACAAGTACTCTAACTAAAACTAAAATTATGCAAAGTTTAAGGACTCAGTATTTATACTTGAAAACTGTTATTTACATAATGTTCATTTACCGCATTTAATTTTTTTTTTTTTTTTTTTTTAGTCATCTAGTAACTGTAAGAATGAGAAAACTAGCTGTTTTTCAATTACCCTCTATGTTAAAAGAATTGTTCCAAAGGAGCTTTGTTGGACATGTGAATCCCTTATTTCCATACTTTGTAACATACGTTTATGAATGTTCTTACATCAAGCTTAAGAGCTCTAACAATATTCTCTACAGGTATATGAAAACCTTGCCCCTTCCCCCCAAGTCAAACCTCCTTTCTGTGGTCTGAGGTCCCCTCAGCCAGCCAAAGTCAGTAAAGATTTACTGACTGGGCTCGTGAATGCTGAATTGAAATTAAATTTGCAAATAGGTCCCTAGGTTTCCATTGATCTTTCACCCTGGATAAATCACTGAAGATTTTGCATTTTGTTTATTTATTTAAAGTTCTTCTGGCCAGAAACATGCATATATATTCCTGCACAGAGTGATTTATGCTTGAAATATTGATTAATTTCACAAACTGCACTATGAGCTGGAGGGTCAGGTGGATAATACCAAATCAGAATATGATGACATGTTTTGGAACAGAATAATAAGAGCATTATATATAACACAGTAAGCTAAATTGAACTGGAAATGTAATTACAAATTGTTTTGTTATTTTAAAGGGACATCAAGTGATTTAATGATATTTAAAGGGTTCTATAATCTGTCTCTTGGTTTTGGTATCCTGAAATTTTTTAAGGATTCAATAATTAACCCTTGGCATGCTGTTAGGTTTCATGGGTCCACTTTCAGTTTTTTGGTTCCTTTTCTGAGCAGTTCTAACTATTTGTAAGGATCAACATATCAAGGTTTTTATCCTAAGAAAGGATAGAATAAAACTACATTTTGCAATTACTATATGGGTCCACTGGATCCTTTTACACATCTGAGATACATTACAGAATTGTTGAGACAGGATATATTGTTCCTGTATCTTGAAACATTTTGCCATTTTGTTACCCTGGGAATTATTTCCTTATTACTCATCAATTATTCCCATTTTGCAGAAAAAAAAATAAGAAAACAGAGAATGATAGAATGCCCTAAAGGATGATGCCACAATGAAATAAATCATCATTGTTTAGTTTCCTTATTGTGTTGTTCAAAGTATCAATCATCGGGGCGCCTGGGTGGCTCAGTTGGTTAAGCGACTGCCTTCGGCTCAGGACATGATCCTGGAGTCCCGGGATCGAGTCCCACATCAGGCTCCCTGCTCAGCAGGGAGTCTGCTTCTCCCTCTGACCCTCCTCCCTCTCATGCTCTCTGTCTCTCATTGTCTCTCTCGCAAATAAATAAAATCTTAAAAAAAAAAAAAAAAAATTTCAAAGTATCAATCATCTTTCAAAAAGATATAAAAAAAGACTAGAAATACCATAGCTGTAATCTGTTCTCAGCTTTCACTGAACACAGTTCAGCATTAGTATTTTTCATTTTCTGCCCACAGTGACAAAGTAGAGAAAGTTGACAGATGAAGACATTTTGCAGCTATTAGACAAATCATAAGACAAATGTTGTGGTAGGCTAAAAACATGACCACCCATAGATACTCACTTCTTAATCCCCAGAATCTGTGAATATTACCTTATATAGTAAAAGATGTGATTAAGTTTACAATTTTGAAAGGAGTTTATTCTGAATTATTCAGTTGGACCCTAAATATAATCACATGTATCCTTTTAAGAAAGAGACAGAGGAAGTTTTGAGAGAGAAGAGGAGGAAGCAATGTGACTACAGAGGCACAGAACTTAGTGGTGCAGCCACAAGCCAAGGAGTGCCTACAGCCACCAGAAACTGGAAGAGGCAAGGAATGGATTCTTTCCTAGAGTCTGTGAAGGAAGACTGACCCTGCCAACACCTTGATTTCAAACTTCTGGCATCCAGAAATGTAAGAGAATAAATTTCTGTTGTTTTAAACCACCCAGTTTGTGGCAACTTATGGCAGCCCTAGGAACCTAATACAAAGGCCGAAACAGACAGTCTAGGTTCTAGATGGTGACACCAATGACATACATGAAATCTCAAGCGTATGAGACTTCAGAAAAACACATCCTAGATGAACTTGTTCTCAAAATCAGAGTCAGTGACTGAAAAATATATTTCTGAGGATAAAAAGGAAATGTTATTCTCATAGAATTAATAATTCCAACAGAAAGAACTCGATCACACAGTATTTTACAAGTACTTGGACCGTCTTGTGTTGTGAAAGTGTTGTGAAAGGATGTAACTGCATTCTTTCAGCTTTTTATAATGTTGGGAGTCAAGAGTTACTTGACATAAAGAGGTCTGCTATGCTTACATTCTTATTAAAATTTTTAATAAAGTTTCTTTCCATAATCCCTATTATTTTTACTTCTGTAAATTATACATAAAACATTTATGTATATATGTGTGTATGTGTATGCACATGTATGTGTACATGTTAATGGGAATGTCTATTAAACATAAATAGCTAACAGTGATTATAGTTTTTCCTGGTCCATGAAGGGTCAAAGAAATGTTCTACACACAGCCACTCTGTTTCACAAGCTGGTCTATGCAGCATACGGCAGCCTGGGAGTCATAGATGCAAATAGCAGCAATAACTTTCAATTTGGTTCACTCCAAGTGCTGGTCTCCTTAAAGGGGTCTACTCTAACAATGCTCTATAGAAGCCAATTTTAAAGCAAATTCTGGACTATTCATTATCTAAAAACCTTTTGTAGACATTGCACTGTACTATAAAACTACAGTATTATTTTTATTTAAAAAAAAATCAAGGAAATCTCCAACAGAAACTGGTTGCCCTGGGGATTAGCTACCAGTATAAATCTAAACCACAATATTGTATCACCAATCTCTAATTTCTCAATAACCACAGATGTAAATTTAGAAAACGCTGTCTTAATCTTAAGCATGAACAAGATACAATGCTGGTCCTAGTCACAATCGTCTATGGCTTCTCTTTGACTTATCTCAAGAGCTTAGATTTTTAAAAATAGCCTCACACATACAATATGGATATTCACATACAACTATGTCAATACCAGTACCATGAGAAATTGCCATCTTTAGTTTGTTAAAAGATGTAAAATTTTATGTAAATATAATATAAAAATTTACTAAAATTTCATTAAACATGTTTATATATTACGGGATGTTTTCTTCTTTAACCAGTAATCCCACTTTCTTTGTGGTTCTCTGAAGGCTAAAACTATGACATTTCTTATATTATGTTCAACATACAAATGCATCCTACTCCAGCCTCCTCTAGGACAGAATTAAAACATAATGAGATGATTTTCTGTTGAGGTATCCATAATAATCTGAATTATTCACATAAAGGGCTATAAAGGCAAAAGAATGTTCCTCTGGTAAACTTAAGTTACAGAGAATAAAATATGCTAAAAATCTAGGATTAGTTTTATCTTAATAAAATCTTGGTTACCTCCTTAATGACCTTATAAATAGAAATCTGGAACCTCCAGTTATCAGCTACTGATGGCATTAATTTAAGCAGTTAATTAATAAAAGCAACCCATTAAGTCTAATAGCATATGGTCAAACAACAATTACAAAAATCACAAGGACACCACAAACCTCTTTCTTAATAAACAGTGAATTAAAAGCCACAATCAAGCATTTCCGCTTTATTAAATTGTTATATAAACATTCTGATGCTGTGGTTTACCCTGGACTAATGAGGCATTCTGATTGATTTCTAGTGTTACAGAGAGAGATGCAAAACGGAGTCATTAACACGGCATTCCCTTGTGAAAAAAGACAAACTAGGATGATTAAAGCAACGCTGAAAGGACTGAAAACCCTGAAATTGGACCTAATTTTTTGCCCTTTTATCTGCTTGCAAAGTTCATGTAATTCTTTACATGTGTTAGTTCATTTTAAAAATACTCCATGATGAATTTTTCACTAAAAAAATTCCAGTGGTTGAAACCAAGAAAACACATGATAGCAAACTATTATATACAGAATACAATCGAAAAGAAAAAAAAAAGAGGAAAACTTCAAGCTTTCGAGACAGAGTGGTATTTTCTTTAAATACTCATATAAAGCACTGGGTGTTATACGAAAACAATAAATCATGGATCACTACATCAAAAACTAACGATGTATTGTATGGTGACTAACATAACATAATAAAGTAAAATTAAAAAAAAAATACTCATAAGGCTTTTAAAAAAATAAACTAGGTCTTCTTTCTTTGATGAAAACTGAAATGAGAACTAGGATAATCTCTAAGAACCATCTCAGATAATCAAAATTTCTTAATAGAAAGATTATGGACTTGGTGTTAGAATAATAGAATTTAGGGACAAGTCATATAGACACTTAGAGTCCCAAACATTGCATAGCTGATGGTTTAGCAAGAAAGACTAAAATGCAAATAAATAATGCAAGAAACGCTCTAACAGGAATATGAACAAGGATGGGGGAAAGTTAAGGAAGACTTCAAAAAGAAGAGACACTTGATTGAATACAAAATAGGGATAAATAGAGCACCTAACGGTATTTTTATGAGGCTTCAATGATGACACCTGAAAGCTCCTGGCCCAGCTAGCAATAAACATTAATTTACTCTGACTCCTGGTTCAGAGTGCTCTCAACTCACCGAGCATATGAATACTCGAGGCTGGCCTGATCGATCCGGTTTCTGAGGATTCCAATATCAGCTGACACCATGTCATCTAGAGCCTGTAACTCCTTTTGGATCCGCTTTAGTTTCAAGGTCTCTGCTTGAGTTCTTTTAGATCTAGAAAAATAAAGACATTTTAAAATCACGTATCTATATACAATATAAGTGAAAAAAGCAGCCTACTGTATATACAATATGATTTTAATGTATAATTTTTAAAAAATTAGAAAAAAAAAGCACAAATTGAAGTAAAACAAATGCCGGCAACATTTTGGTATATCTCTAAGACTGCATTTGTGCTGTTTTCCCTTATTATTCCAATACACAAAGGAAAAAGTAAAATTTTAAAAAAAAACGAATAGTTCACTTATAGGTCTCTATTCATTCCATGAGGATGTGAACAGGCAGTGAAAGAATATATCTGTATTCTCTTTACAAGGAACATCTAACAAACCTTTCTAAATTTCTAGCCTTCAATTCTTGCTAAGCCCATTTTCATTTGTCTGATACTTAGTGGACAAAAGAACTGATGCCTGCATTAAACACCATTTCTTTTTGTTTTTTTAAACACCATTTTTTTATATTTTTGGTTTTAACCTTTTTAGGACCCATTTCCCCCAAACTTTCATTACTTTGATTCTTGGTTTTTAGGCACTACAGATCCTCAAAATTCTTTCTGGGGCTCAAAACCAATAGTCTTTTTTTTTTCTTTGTTTAAAAGCACATTCAACCTCAGTCCCCTCACCACCTCCAAATACATGACACTTACTGAAGAAAGAGAATAAACATACAAAAGCCAACCTTCAAACTGATTTCACTTACTTCAAAATTTCATACCCATTCTCACAGAATAAAACCCCCCCAGAAAACCACTATATTGCAACTTATATTCTCCTGATTTCTACTCCATTATGCATTTTCCCTTGTTTTCTGCCTACAAAAGTTACCAGTATGAGTCTTACTTCAAGTACTTTGCTGGCGCATTTATTAATAATCTAATCAGGTTATATTTCCCTACATTTCCGCCTGTATCAATACTTTCTGTCTTCAACCAAATGCATGTAAAGAACAAGTGCTGAGCCTATAAATCTTTCTGTAAAATCCCCAGTGAACAGCCTCCCCAACCACTTCCAAAATGAAGACTACTGAAGTGATTTCCAAAATCGCTATTCACTTTCAATAATCACATTTTTTTTCTTGAAATGTAAGTGCAGTAAGTTGCATATTTCCTATGTTTCATGAAAGATCAAGGGGGACCAGCTGGAGAAAAAAAAAATCATCATTTTCAAATACATATATCCCTGACATAAAATTCTGAATGACTCTCATATACCTACCTGCCTTTCTCTCTAGCCCTGTCCCTTCCCCTCCCCTGACACATACATCAGCTTCAATAACCAATAGTTTTGCCAGGCTTTTCTGGAGATCTGAAAAGAAAATGCCAAGAATACTCGCTTGCATTTCATTCTCCCTATTCTCAATCATTGCTTCACTGACTAAGCTTGGTTTCCTAAGGCCACAGCACACTGGAAATTACAAACTAAAAGGGCAGGAAGAGTGGGTGAGGGGTGGAAAGTGGCTCAAATGGGAATGTTGCTGTTGGAGGCCAACACAGCAAAGTAAAGGAAAAGCGACTGCTGACAAACTGACACTGGGAGGTGACAGAAATATTGAAGCGCACATAATAGGGCAGAGTGCTCACAATGGTGACCTGGAGTCACTGATGAAAGGTTATATCATGTATCAGTGGGGGAGATAAATTATTCAAGAAAAATGTCCACAGAAAAACACAATTAAGATTTCTGGAAGTGGAAGTCACTTATGTGTAATAAATAATCTTACTCCTCTACATGTCACATGATTAAAACCTCCCCATGTCAAAATTAAAACCTGCACTTGTTGCTAATGCACTTATACTGATGGCTATTCACCACTTCCTTCGGATGTGTAGATGGCTAAAATTGAAAACACTGATGCTGATTCTGAAGTTTTAATTGCACCTGTATTCACAATTTTGGCTTACAAAGTCCTCCTTAATAAACATCGGAATTTCAGTATCATTTATAAAGCATAATTTGTTTAGTTAGCTTTAAAAGTAACACTGTAGAGGGGCACCTGGCTGGTCGGTAGAGTATGTGAATCTTGATCTCGGGGTTGTGAGTTTAAGACCCACACTGGGCGTGGAACCTACTTTACAAAACAAATTAAAAATGAATGTTGTAGAGAAAAACATCAATTTATCAAGAGAGACAAGGGAAAAGAAATATAAAACATGACAGAACTGATTGCAGATTACAAACAACTCTCCTAGTTCAGGTGCCTCACCTTTCTGCAATAGCTTTAGCCAAAAGAGCTTTCTTACGTTTATTTTTCTCTTCCATTAGCTGTTGTTCTTGCTGGAGGACTTCCCAACGAGATTTTTCTTGCCTAGGGAACAAAAAAAGTATAAAAAGGAGTTTCTGAAACCCCATCCTACACCTTACCAGGCTCAGTCCCCTATGTATAAAATTTAATCAAGCAGATTATGTCTATTTTCTTTCAAAAACTCTCTTAAAAGGAACCCATCTGCAGCTCATTATTTTGTTCTAATAGGAACAAAGATTATGATTTGAAGGCTTACATAAACTGGCCCTTTGAAATCCATTATATGTATATAATCTAGGAAGCCACAAACTGGAAGCTAGAGTACTATGGCATTTCTTAGGAGAACAAAGAAAGTTGTATAAGTTAATTATGTATTATATGCAAAATGGAGAGCAAAATAAATTGGTATGTAGCTAATATCATGTTCTATCTTTTAGAGTTTTCTATAATGAAAAGTCTCTACCACCTAACACCCTCAGGACAATAACCAATGTTTATTTTATTCATTTTTTTTCACTATGCTTTCTTCTTTCCAGATCTCAAACAATTTTAAACAGAGCGAAACACCATGAGCTAAGATTTGAATGCTGGGTTACCGAGAAACTTCAAAGATCTGAAATGAGTTTTCCCTCTGTTCAATTCTGAAAGATGTAGATCAAAATTTCCTGTAAATTCAACAACTGGATGTCAACTCAAACAAGGTCATGACAAAGCTATTTATTCCTTTTATTGCCATTTCTTATGGCCACTGTATCAAAATTCTCTAGTCCAAGACCTAGTAACCACTTCCAAATTTATCATTTCCTTCCCATTCTCACAGCCTCCACCCTGGTGCTGGCACTGGTCCGCTCTCAGCTTCACTATCGCGTGCATCTTGTCACCCAGTGCTGGAGGTCCAGCTCAGCTGGTGCCCTCCCCTGAATGCACCCCAACACCGACACCTGCATTTTCTCTAACCATTGTTTTGACCAGGGTATCTCCCTCTGAGAGGCCTTGGTGATACACGACCGCATCGGGGAGCTCAACAGACAGGAACCCTCAGCTTCCACATCCTTCTTCGCCCTCCCTCATTCTCTACTTTCTCTGGCCTCGCTTTTGCCTCTTCCAGAGACATGCGATGCCATCTCTGAGCATCCTATAGGATAGAGCTTTCCTTTCCCCTTCTTATAGGCTCAGAATTCCTTTTTCAATGACAGTTCTTGAGATTGCATGTCTTCTTTGAAAATTTTCCCAAGTACCTAAAAAAAAAAATTATTTTCCTAACAACATTCAATCTAAATTGTCCAGCTCAATTTAAACCCACCCTCCTCTACTTGTCTCAGGTCTATGCTGGTAAACTACATTTAAAGACATTTAAATATATGCACTTGTTCAATGTTGTTCTCATAATTCATGTGGCTTTATATCTCTTGTAAAAAAAAAAAGAAGAAGAAGAAGAAGATAGCAGGAGGGGAAGAATGAAGGGGGGGAAATCAGAGGGGGAGATGAACCATGAGAGACGATGGACTCTGAAAAACAAACTGAGGGTTCTAGAGGGGAGGGGGGTGGGAGGATGGGTTAGCCTGGTGATGGGTATTAAAGAGGGCACGCTCTGCAGGGAGCACTGGGTGTTATACACAAACAATGAATCATGGAACACTACATCAAAAACTAATGATGTAATGTATGGTGATTCACATAACAATAAAAAATTTTTAAAAAATGCTTTCTTGGTTGTGAACTCATAGTATGGAATCTGGATCAGAGAAATCCTAAGATACTGTGAAAGACTCAGAAAATGGAAAACAGAAACAAATGACATCCTGATAAATCAGGAGGAAAGAAAACATGAGTGGATATTAAAACATAAGCTCTAGGATAAATATTTTGAGAATTCACAAGTGATAGAATAGCAATTTCCATAAGAATGTTTCTAAACTAAATTCTGGAAGTAGTTTCTAATACAAGCACATTAAATAAAGAATAAAAAGAAATCAAATGATGGAGCTGAATCGTTTTATTAGTCCTCTCAATTTCCTAAATTTCAACTTTTCTTTGACCATCCCTTCGTATCTCTTCACAAACACCCTTTTCTGGGCCAATGGAGATGTAGTCTGGACGGTGAAGAATAGGTTCGATATGGGGATGGAGTGAGTACTATGCATAAGAACTGCTTCTGGTGACGGTAAAGGGCAGAGACTTTGGATCCAGAAAGACCTGTATGTGAACCCCAACTCTGCTACTTATTAGCTATGTATTTGCTTTAGGAATAAAGTTATCTTTTCTGAGTCCAAGATATCTCATCTATAGAGTGAAAATCATGAACTGGTACTATAAGCTGCTGCAAAGACTAAGTGACATAGCATGTATAACATACCCAACACTGACTGGTTTACAACACATTTAGGGGGTAGCTAATCTTTAACAGGTTATCCATTACACTTCTAGGTTAGAATATAAAAAAGAAAATGTTAAAACTACTATTTTTTCAAAGCCTAACGGAGAAAAAAAAGTAAAATGGAAAAAGTCTCATGGATATATAGACTTACTAACAATTCCACTTTCTTTTTTTCCATTTTGCAATCTGGCTTCGGGGGTAGAATCTCGGCGTTTTTGTGACTATCGTGGGAATTCTCGAGTCCCAGTTCCCTTGGTTGACTTTCAATACCCTGTGGTTTTCCATCACCAACAGGAGAGGTGAGTGTAAGAGGACTGGAAGGAAGAGGGAAAGAAGAATGTGGTTTTGGACTATTAAAGCTTGGTTTTGGTGCAGAAAGCAGCTGCTCTGAAGGTACTGAGGTTGATCCATCTTGAAGTCCAAGTTTTTGGCTTTGCTCTTGAAGGGCTTTTTCTCGCTGAAGTTGTTGTCGACTTTTCTTCACAGGAAGACGCCGCTGTGGTTCAAACGGATCTGTGTGAAAAAGAGAATGGAGAAAAATTCCCTTGTGTGAGCAGCAAATAATTAGAATTTCTCTAAGAAAATAAATTTGCATTAACATTAAGCTTTGATAATAATTCTACAGGGTTTCTCCCCTCTACCACAAAAGCCCAGGGAAAAACAGCCATTTTCCTGTAGCGTTTTAACAGTTCTCCAATCATACTGTCCCAACTCAAAATTTACCTTAAGAAGTCCATTTGTCTGTTGAGTTAGGCCTCAGAATAAAAAGCAAGGTTTCTTTTTCAACTTGAATTGAGAATTGCCTCAAGAATCAACTAATCTGACCAAACAAGGTAGACAAATGAATTCTTGATAGGTCTTAAATTTGATTTATGATTCTATCTGCTCTCCTGAAATAAAATGGTGGTTGCGTTTACAGATGGGCTGCACCTCTTAAATAATAGCAGATCTTAGGCCAATCTGATACACAGGTAGATGTAATGCATAAAGTATAACTAAATGAAATCTCTTATTTCCAAGAATGCTAGTTAACCCTCAATTGTTAGCTTTCATTTTCCAGAGCAGTGCAAGGTTGTGTTCCCCAAAGTCAGTTAGCCATTAATCAATACACACAAGCTAATTTTAATAGCAGTCTAAGCAAACCAATAGAGGAAGATAAAACAACTGGAAGAAATTTTTTTAAAAAGCACTATAAAATAAATAATATCCCTATTATACTTTTTGGGTTGTCTATGCCAGCGTTAACCTTTTAAGACAGAATACTGGAGAATTTACTCACATTCACACAATATTTAATAAGATCTGTAAATGGTATTATTTACAAAATACCTGGGAAATGAAATTGTGATAAGTCCTTGTAAATGAACTTAAATAGGGCTTTTAAAATTCTGCACGTTGACTTCTGAAGCAACACAAGCCTAGTATTTAAATCTCCCAAAGGAGAATTAAAGGCTCTGGAGTCACAGCTCTAGCACTGCTTTTGTCCAGCTCAATAACCTTAGGCAAGTCAATTAATTATTCCATACCTCAGTTTCTTCATATGCCAAAGGGGTTGAAAATTTACCTGCTCTACTTAACTCATGGAATTGGTGTAAGGATTAAATGAGATAGGTAAAGAAAATACTTTTAAAAGATAGATGTATCATCAAAAGTAAAATGTTATTAATTGTTGACTTTTGCCAGAAACACAAAGTAGCCTCGTCTATTTTAGGACAGGAACTTATTCTTAACCACTGATCTCTATTCACACCATCAGAAAATGTCTGTTTACTTCCCAGTTACACTCACTTAGCTGAATTAATAGTCCCTATGAAATCCAGTACTGCAGCTTCCAATCTATTTTGCATTTTCACAGAACCTGCCTATGAGATTAAAATTGCTACAATAAACAAGTAACGAATAATAAACCGAACAATAAACAAATTCAGTCCACTTAAAAACAGAACATATGATATAAAAACTCCTGGAACTAATAAGCCATTATAGTAAGGCTGCAGAATGCAAGATTAATATACAAAAGTCAAATGCCTTCCTATGTACCAACAATGAACAAGTAGAATCTGAAGTTAAAAACATGATACTATTTTCATTAGCACTAAAAAATAAAATAAAATTTAATACTTAGGAATAAATCTAAGAAAGTAAGTACAAGATCTATAAAGAAAACTACAAACTCTGATAATGAAATCAAAGAACTAAATGGAGAGATATTCCATATTCATGAATAGAAGATTCAATACTGTCAAGATGTCAGTTCACCCCAACTTGATCTATAGATTCACTGCAATCCCAATCAAAATCCCAGCCAAGATACCGTGTGCATACTGACACAATGCTTCTCGAGTTTATATGGAGAGGCAAAAGACTCAGAATAGCTAACATAATATTGTGAAGAACAAAACTGGAAGACTGGCATTACTTGACTTCAAGACCCACTTTAAAGCCACAGTAATAAAGACAATGTATGCTGAAAAGAATAGACAAACAGACCAATGGAACAGAACAGAGAGCACAGATATAGACAAAATGACCGATGAAATAGAACAAAGAACCCAGAAACAGGTTCATACAGGTATGAAGCACTGGTATATGACTGAGATAGCATGGCCTATCAAGAGCAAAAGGTGGAATCATTCAATAAATGGACTTGAGGAAAAAACTACTATATGGAAAAGATAAAATCAGATCCATACCTCACACCATATAAAAACAAACAAAACATTCTCCAAATGGGTTAAGAACTTAATGGCAAATCAACACTTTAAAATTCTTATTAGAAACACATTTCTTTATGCAGTGTTTTGAATCTGTTGTAGCTTATAATAAAAATGATTGTTAAAAACTCCTAAAGAAGAAGATAGTAGGAAGGGTAAAATGAAGGGGGGGAAATCGGAGGGGGAGACAAACCATGAAAGACTATGGACTCTGAGAAACAAACTGAGGGCTCTAGAGGGGAGGGGGTGGGGGGATGGGTTAGCCTGGTGATGGGTATTAAAGAGGGCACGTATTGAATGGAGCACTGGGTGTTATACGCAAACAATGAGTCATGGAACACTACATCAAAAACTAATGATGTAGGGCACCTGGGTGGCTCAGTCGTTAAGCATCTGCCTTCGGCTCAGGTCATGATCCTGGGGTCCTGGGATCGAGTCCCACATCGGGCTCCCTGCTCCGCGGGAAGCCTGCTTCTCCCTCTCCCACTCTCCCTGTTTGTGTTCCTGCTCTCGCGGTCTCTCTGTCAGATAAATAAATAAAATCTTTAAAAAAAATTAAAAAAAAAAAAACTAATGATGTAATGTATGGTGACTAACATAACATAATAAAATTAAAAAAAAAAAAGAAGAAACTTCAAAAAACCTCTTAATTGAGTATAAGGATTAATATCTTATGGTAGGGTACTACCACCTAATGGCAGGGTAGTAAATTCTTAAGACACAAAAATGTTGACGAATTTGACCACATTAAAATTAAATACTTTGTTCATCAAAAGGTAAAAGTTAAAAAATAAGTTACAAGCTAGGAGAAGATATTCAGAGGAGAAGATATTCATAATATACCTGGCAAAGAACTAGTATCAAGAATAAATAACTCATGAATATTTTCTTTAGACATTGATGGCACTGTAGTGGCACTGTTTTTTTTTTTATTTCCAGTTTTTTAGTATGAAATAAGTCATACATCAAATACATGTATGTGTTATAGACACATATCCAACCTGTATGGATTATTAAAAATAGTAACATTTTAACAAATAAAACATGACTATAATAGACATAACTGCTATTCAATGATAGACATGTTATCCTCTCTTTTGGAACACATAAGATAATTGTATTTATTGCCCTCCAAATCATACTACTTGCTTTTGTTAAATGAAATGTAAGTATGAGTGACACCTATCATTTACTGATGGAAGCATTTAGTTGCCAATGCTCAATTCTCATGCCATGGTGAATTCCTAAATGATAGCACCAAAACACAACGTGAAGTAATTATGTGGAAAAGAGTGACCTGCCAGTCCATATTAGACATGAAGCTAGAGTGAAAAATAAATCTTTATTATTTTAAACAATTGATATATTAGGGCTCTTTGTTACTGTAGCGTAACTTGTCTCAACTTGATTTCATTATTACCAATACTTTTGAAATTCCCTATGTATTTGCCCCTTCCTGATAATATTCCCTTGTCTTTCTAGTATCCTGTATTTTGATGTCCTATTTTCCCAAAACAATATACCTGCTTTGTATCATTTTGATCTTCTACAAATGTATCAGGTTGTTCTTCTGCAACTTGCTCTTTTCATGCATTATATTTATGAAATTTACACGTTAATGCATGTGGGTATACTTCATATATTCCCATAGCTGTATAGCAGCCCAATGGATGGTTATATTACAATTTATCCACTTTTTAAATGAACAATTGGTTTGTTCCCACCTTTTTAATATTATAAATAAGAATGCTAAGAACAGGGGCATCTGGGTGGCTCAGTGGGTTAAGCATCTGCCTTCAGCTTAGGTTGTGATCCCAGGGTCCTGGGATTGAGCCCTGTGTCAATCCTGCTCTGCAGGGAGTTTGTTTCTCCCTCTCCTTCTCCCTCTGCCTGTCACTCCCCCTGCTTGTGCACACGCTCTATCTCAAATAAATAAATAAAATCTTAAAAAAAAAAAGAATGCTAAGAACATTCTTGATCTTTCCTAATGTGCATATGGTTTTCTCTAGAGTACTGTCATGCTTATTTTTGCTGGCAACCAACTCCATCTTCGTGGATTACTTAATTATATTTTTAAGGCTGGAGAATTTTTAAGGAAGGAGGCTTAAAAATTAAAAATCCAGATTTTCTAGTTTTACAAATGAGAAATTCAAGGCAAAAGATTTAGAGGCAGAGCTAGGAGATCTATATGCCAATCGCTGTGTTTGGCTATGAGTGTACAAAGATGCTACGTAGGGTGGACATAGACTAGTGGTTGGTGTCTATGCTCTAACATCTCACTATGGAATGACAGGCCTTGAAGGTAACGTCCTTCCAGCCCCACTCTATCCCAAATTGAAGAGATATTTAGAAATGTACTTCTACATAACGAATCTACTGTTATAATTTAGTTGGCAAACTCACCTCTGCTAACACATAGTCCCTGTGAAATCTTCCCAAGCTCCACCCAACCCCCAGCACAGTCAGGTTCCTGCTAGCTCTGTAGTAAGCTCTTGTAAAATTTCTACTATCCATTATATTATAGTTTGTCTCATTAGACTATCAGCTCTTTGAAGGCAAGGATGATGCCTTGTTCATCTTAGTAGGTGTATACAGAAGATGATACCTCTAACTTTGGGTCAGACCAAAAGCAGGAATACTTGTACTCTGTACATTCAAATATGTGAACGGATGTTCAAAACACAGCAAAAGAATTTGAGAACATCAAGCTAAAGTCAATTAACTACACACTGTAGTATAACTTTTATGATACAATTTTTTAAAGGCCTCTGGACCAGTCAAAAATTCCTCCATCTATATAACCTACACTGGCCTTATGTTACTACTTTATTTCCTTTTCCACTTGTCAGCCTTAGATTATTTTTGCATCTATGCTAATAACACACAGACTTACCTGAGCAACATCCAATTTGATCACAAACTCTAACAAAAAGCATGCCAGGGCTCATTTAATTTTCTCCCACAAGTAAAGTACATAAATTATGGTACTCAGGGTGATGTAGTATCCACTACCAGGATCACCATACAGAATTTCACGAAATTTCAACCACAAACAAAGCATAGTTTATACCAAGAGTTTCTCACCAAATAACAGCAAAAGTAATTCCTTCATTAAAAGAAAACAAAATAGTACGAGTTCCAGCAAGGGAAGCACAAATTTTTAGCTGACAACAAAGTCAACAGGTATAATTTCACATGTAGCCTCTCAAAAACTCTTGGTTTTCTCACTCTCAAGAGTTAGAATTACATAAGTCGTCTGGCAACCAGAAGTGAATGCAAGACTCCAGATGTATTATGAAAAGCATCGTCTCTTTGCGTTTATTCAGATCCCTGTGCTTCCTTCCTCCCAACCATTGTCAACTTTGATAAATTCATCACAATTCTAATATGGTTTGTGCCCCTCCTCCTTTTACCCGACCCCAACTCTCCAGCCATTGATTTATGCAGCAGTCTTCCCATACGAGACAGCTAGGCTGTAGGCTCACTTCCTCTCCCAAGTCCTATTGCTTTCACAGAAAAAGTCAAATCCAAATCCCTGAAATGGATTCCTGAACTTTCTTTTCTAAAAGAAAATCCCAGGCCCCTGGATTCGCCCCTCCCTCCCTGGCTCCCAGTACATTCACCTCTGGAACCCCTATATCCCCTCTTCCCATTATAGCTCCTTCCCCAAACACCAACACATTACCCTCTTTCCCGCCCCCTTCTCCCCTCAAAAGCTGCAGCCCCGCCCCTTCCCCAACAGACCCAAAGATTAAATCTCTGCCGGCACGTCCCGTTACCTTTAGCCTGCTTTAGTCGCCTCAGCTCCTCCTCAGAGAAGCCGGCCCAACCCCGCGCCATCCGCCTCGGCTGCCAGCACCCCCAGAACGCCCAAACCTCAGAGCCCCGACTGCCAACACGACTACCCAGGCACATCCGGGTTCTTTCCCGGCCACGGCCGACCAACCAATGAACGCTTCGAGTTCTGGCTACAAGGTCCCCTCTCGCTTGCAGCAGGGCCCAGCTCCCTTCGAGTTGCCTCCGGCGGTGCCGGACAAACTCCCTGTGGAAATCTCGGCCGCGGGGACATTTATGTCTTTGACCTGAGTCTGATCTCTTTCCCTGTCTCTTATTCTCGTTGGGTTAGTAGCTTAACGAGATAAGGGGAGAAGTGGCGATGGGGATGAGGGTGGAGATAAACAGGCAGTTAGGAAGTGGCTACAAGTCTGTGGCGGAAAAGAGCCGTCGCAACTGTCTCCTGGGTCCTCTGGGAAGTCACTGGGGCGGAGCCCTCTACTTGCTGGGTCTGGAAGGGTGGCTTTCGGGACCTGTGGAGATCTTTTCCAGAACTGCCCTGGGATTATCCTGCAAACTGACGCAAGAGAATGTTCAGTTAGGCCTTTAGTTGTGAAAAAACATTTCAGAGGGCCGGGGTATAATGGGAAGGGAATAGACACGTGTAACAGGGTTTCTCTGCACAGCTCGGTCTCCCAAATATCCTGATTGTGGGTTGTCTCCATGTTTTGTGAATGATTCTCGCGTATCTGTAACTTTTGTCCTAAGGGATACCTGAATCTCTCTACTTTAAAATGATCTCTCATCAGTTTTTCATTCAGAGAAGACAATGTAAAACAGTGTCGGCGCTGAGGTGTGGGAAAACAGGCTTTTCTGGAGTCCTAATTTCATTGTTTGGTTCGACCTTGAACACAAGTCTGTGCTTCCATTTTCTCATTTCAAGAAAGATATCAAAGATTAAGATGCAGAATACATATAGAGCAAGACGATTTAAAAGAGACCACTCTGTCTTTCATGTTTCTCATTATATTGCATTAAAAAAAAAAACTCATTATTTTGGCTTATATTTCAAAATCCCAAGTGTGACTTTTGGCTTTAGCTTGCCAATATTTTAAACAAATTGAAATGAAGTAGAATGAAAATAAAGTGCCACACCAAGAAAAGAGTTGAAATGAATATTTCAGGTTTGGATAGGTGACCAGAAGGGGAAGGATGTTTGGAATTCCTCTTTAACTTTTGAACTTTTAAACTTAGAAGGGATTTCTGAAATTTAAGCGTTCACAAATGCTTCATTTTAAGTGTGGACTCATTTTCCCTAACATTTGAAAATTAAAATGCAATTCAAAAGGATTGGTGAGACAGATCCTTCAGGTTTGGGACATGGACTAAATATTTTAAAGATACGGATTATCTAGCAGGTGGGGATCAGTACCAATGGTAATTAATTCGGTTTCCCATTTACAAGCATCAGCCATGTAGTAAAAATGAAGCACCCTGTATGCCCCATGTTAAATTTTATACATAAACTTTCTTTTTAGCTCTGGGTGAATTTCAAGAATTATCAATAATCTTAATAGGGATGGAAATTACGGTATTTTAAAAGGTTTTGCATCAGCCTTGAATGAGAACCAAAACATTAGATTATAGTAAAAAAAACATCTGTATAAAATTACAATTTCCAGTTTGCAAGGTTCTAACTCTTATTGTTTCTGTTGGCTTTCCCTCATGGTGACTGGTTTCTTCAGATGACGTAATATTTTCATGGGAGCTTAGCTTCAAAGAAATTTTTTGCTTTGTGAAAGTCCTCTGTATCTTGGGTTGAGAGACTGTCTTTGCAGATTGGTTTTGCTGGGAGCTAGAACTTTCAGTTGCTTTAAATCAAATTTAAAGTAATTTTTTCAACTTGTGATATAAATTTGGATCTCTTCCCCACATATGATCAGGGCTCAGGTTATCAGTAGGTTGAGTTTTTTCTAACCCTCTGTTATCACATGGACCATCCTTTCCAGGCTGTGAACTTTATTTCAGCGATCTTGTCTTCAAATGTGTACAGGAATCCCAACCTCCAGCACTTAAATATTCAGGTAGAGTCCCCCTTGGGTTTGCTTTCTACATCTCTTTTTGCTTTCTTTTATGTTCTAGGATATATTTTTTTTCCTAAAGATTTATTTATTTATTTGGGGGAGAGAGAGTGGGAGAGCATGAGTGGGGGGAGGGGCAGAGGGAGAGAAGCAGACTCCCTGGTGAGTGTGGAAACAGACACAGGGCTCAGTCTCACGACCCTGACTGAGATCATGACCTGAGCCGAAATCAAGAGTTGGAGGTTCAACTGACTGAGCCACCTCGAGGCCCCTATATTTTTTCTTTTAAATAAAAACATGTTATATGTTATTCAGCAGTTTTATGTGTTTATGGCAAAAGGGAATCATCTGTGATAGCTTAGATCATTATATTCCCTCTGATTGATTCTCTACCAGAACAACTAGAGGTGATCTTTTTAAAAAATGAAAATCTAATGTGTGTAGTCTGGTTAAAACTGTAAAATGACTTCCTGTTGCATTTTGAATAAAATACCAGTTCCTGTGTGAGCCTGTGTGATCTCACCCCTTCGTACCTCTCTTAAGTGATCATTAGGCTTATCTTTCCCTTTACTCAATAGTCCCTACACTCTAGTCAAATTGACTTTCTTTGGAGGTTTGGAACATGTCAGGCTCACCCCCTACCTCCTCCTGCCCTACACAGGGCTTTCCCAAATGCTGTTCTATTTGGCCATAATAATCTTTCCCTTATCAGTCTGGTTCTTTCTGCTTCAGGTTTTGACTTGAATGTCCACTTAGACTTTCAATAACCCCCTTATCCAAGTAGCACCCCTCCCACCCACCCCCATTTCCGTGTTCTTTATTACTTTAATAGCACTAATTACAACTCTTAAGTAATTTGCGTTTGTTTGCTTGCTTGTTTATTTTCTGTTTCCCTCTATTAGGTAACAGCTTCATAAGATCAGGGGATGTATCTTTTATTCAACCAGAGCATAACAAAATGTTTGATGCCTACTGAGCCTTCAAATAAATGTTGAAAGACTAAACCTTTCCAAGTTAAGTATTGAGATGAAACATTTCCACATTTCATGTATTCTGGAGATTCCTTTTTAGTATGAATTTCTGTGATGGTGAATAACATTAACCCCATTTATTACTTATTGCTATTTGCAGCCATGGACTCATTGGTTAGTAAATAAAAAACTAAAAATAGGTTGAGAAGAGAAGAATCCCAAGATACCATTTTATTTTTTATAAAGCCTTAAAATAGTATTTCAGCAATATTCTGCAGTTTTCAGTATATGTATTTTGCACATCTTCTGTCAGATTTATCCGAATAGTTAGTAGCATGACCCATTGTAAATAGCACTTTTAATTCAATATTCAATTTTTTGTGTGTGTATCTACTATATAGAAATAAAATTGATTTATGTTTGTTGATCAACCATGATAAATACACTTATTAGTTATAGCAGCATTTTTAAGGTAAATTTCATTGGATTTTCTACATGGATGATCATGTCTGCAAATCACAATTTTATTTCTTTCTTTCGAATCTGCATGCCATTTATTTATTTTCTTGCCTTATTGGACTAGCCAAGACCCACCAGTATAATGTTGAATAGAAGTGAGATTAATACCCTGTCTTGTTTCTGATCTTAGGGGAAAAGCATAAGTCTTTTACCATTAAATATGGTGTTAGCTTTAGGTTTTTTTGGTAGATGCCTTTTATCATGCTGTTGAAATTCCCAGTTTGCTGAGAGCTTTTATCAGAAATGGATAATGGGGGGCGCCTGGGTGGCTCAGTCAGTTAAGCGTCTGCCTTCGGCTCAGGTCATGATCTCAGGGTCCTGGGATCGAGTCCTGCATTGGGTTCTCTGCTCTGCGGAGAGCCTGTTTCTCCCTCTCCCCTGCTCTTCTTTCTCTCTCTCTCTCTCTCTCTCTCTCTCTGTCAAATAAATAAATAAAATCTTAAAAAAAAAAAAAAAGAAATGGATAATGGATTTTCTTGCATCCTTTTTCTGGGTCTATTGAGGTGATAATAGGATTTTTCTTTTTTTTTTTTAAGATTTTATTTATTTATCTGACAGAGAGAGAGACAGTGAGAGGGAATACAAGCAAGGGGAGTGTGAGAGGGAGAAGCAGGCTTCCCGCTGAGCAGGAAGCCCGATGCGGGGGCTGGATCCCAGGACCCTGGGATCACGACCTGAGCCAAAGGCAGACACTTAATGACTGAGCCACCCAGGTGCCCCAGATTTTTCTTTTTTAGATTGTTAATATGGTGAGTTGAATTGATTGGCCAGTGTTACACAAATCTTGCATCCTGGGATCAACTTTACTTAGACATAATATAGTATGCTTTTTATATATTCTTGGACTTGATTGGCTAAAATTTTGTTTAGAATTTTTGCATATGTTCATGAAGGATACTAATGTATGTAATTGTTTTGTGTGATGTCTGCCTTGTTTTGGGATCAGGTTAATACTGATCTCACCAAATGAGAAACATTTTTTTTTCTTTTCCATGTTCTGGAAGACTCATGTAGCTTTAGTATTAATTCGTACTTATATACTTGGTAGAATTTACCAGCGAATCCGTCTGGAGTTTTCTTTGTGGGAAACTTTTTAATCACAAATTGAGTTTCTTTGATATAGGGCTGTTTAGATTATTTATTTTTGAGTGACTTTTCATAGTTTTTCTTTTAAGATATTTGTTTCATCTAAGTTGTTGACTGATTTGGCATAAAGTTGTTCAGAATATTTTCTTATTGTACAGTAAAGGGTTCACTTAGAGGGTTTGTGATGGTTAAACCCTGCACATCCCGAAGAAAGAACTAGCCATTGACTGGCTCCTGGGAGAAAACCTCTAAACCCTTGGAATATCCTGTGTAATAAAATTGTCTTTATATACCTAGGGCCTTTGTGTTCATCAGGTGGCTTATGCTAACAAAGTGATTTATGTGAATGACTATTTTCGTTTACCTGGATTCCTAGGCCATGCTTTATCAGTTTGGTCTCTGGAGTGGCTGGGGACTGGGTAGCTAAAGTCAGTCATATGGGTGTTCCATGCCTGCATGACTGTCAATGAGAACCCTAGACAACAAGGTTTAGATGAGCTTCCCTAGTTGGTGATACTTCATATGTGTTGTCACATACTGTTGCTGGGAGAATTAAGTGCAGTCCATACAAGTTACCCTGGGAAAGGACAACTAGAAATTTATATCTGATTTTTTCTAGACACCTCTCTAGATGAATTTTGCCTTTGCTGATTTTTTAAGAAGGATTTTATTTGTTAGAGAGAGAGAGAGAGCACATGAGCCAGGGGGAGGGGCAGAGGGAGAGGGAGAAACAGGCTCTCCGCCAAGCAAGGAGCCTGACACAGGCGGGGCTCAATCCCAGGACCCCGAGATCATGACCTCAGCCAAAGGCAGAAGCTTAACCGACTGAGCCACCCAGGCACCCCATTGCCTTTACTGATTTTAATCTGTATCTGTTCACGTAATAAACTGTAAGTTAACTGTGAGTATAACAGCTTTTCTGAGTTCTTTGAGTCTTTCTAGTGCTAATTATCAAAACTAAGGGTGGCATGGGGACCCCCCCCAATGTCTATTATCCTTTAATGACTCGGTTTTGTACTGATATCACTTCTGTAATTCCTGATATTAGTAATTTGTATCTTGTCTCTTTTTCTGATCACTCTCCTTAGAGGTTTATCAATTCTATTTTTCTTAAACAACCAGCTTTTAGTTTTACTGATTTTTCTATTTATTAGTTTTCTACATTTTTTATTTCTTCTCTAATCTTTACTACTTTATGCTTACTTTGCATTTCATTTGCTCTTCTTTTCTAAAGTAGAAATTGAGGTCCTTGATTTAAAACCTTTCTTCTTTTCTAAATAAATGTTCAGTGCTATAAATTTTCTCCTATATACTGCTTTAGCAGATTCCCATGAATTTTGATATATTGTTTTTATGATTTTCCTTCAATTCAAATTGTTTTTTAGGTTTTTTTATTTCATCTTTTAGTTACTGGTTATTTAAAATTGTGTTGCTTAGTTTTAAATATCTGGAGATTTCTAGAGACCTCTCATTTATTTTTAATTTAATTCTGTTGTGATCAAAGAAGTAGTTTGTATAATTTGAATGCTTTTATATTTAATGAGACTTGTTTTATGCCCCAGAAAATAGCCTCTCTTGGGAAATGTTTTGTGTGCAAATAAAATGAATGTATATTTTACTATTGTTAGTTGGAGTGTTCTGTTAATACCAATCAAGTCAATTTTGGCTGATTGTGATTTTTAAGTCCCCCATATCATTACTGGTTTTCTATTTATTCAGTTGAGAGAAAAGAATTGAAATTTGCTACTATAATTTTGTATTTGTCCATTTTTTTTGCACTTCTGTCAGTTTTGCTTTATGTGTCTTTTTTTTTAAGATTTTATTTATTCATTTGAGAGAGAGAGACAATGAGAGAGCATGAGCAGTGGAGAGAGGCAGAGGGAGAGGCAGAGGGTGAGAGAGAAGCAGATTCCCCCCTGAGCTGGAAGCCTGACGTGGGGCACCATCCCAGGACCTAGAGATAATGACCTGAGCCAAAGGCAGACACTTAACCATCTGAGCCACTCAGGGTGCCCCACTTTATGTGTCTTGAAGCTCTGTTATTAGGTGTATAAAAATTTAGGATTGTATGCCCTTTTGATTATTTGAGCCACTTATTATTATAAAATCTTCTTCCTTTCTTTTGCCTGGTAATATTAGTCTGAACTTAGTCTGATGTTAATATACTACTCTAGCATTCTTTGATTAATGTTAACTTGGTATATCTTTTTCCTTTTCTTGTTTTTTTTTTTTTACACTTTTAACCTACTTGTACCTTTCTTTTAGGCAGCACATAGTTGGTCTTGCTTTTCTATCTAATCTAACAATTTCTGCCTTTTAATTGGTGTGTTGATACCATTTACATTTAATGTGATTATTATGTTTAGGTCTTAAACCTCTAAGCTAAACCTAAAATCAAAACAAAACATTCCAGTCTTTGCTTTCTTTTTGTCTCATATGTTATTCCCTTTCCCTATCTTCTTTCGTATTCTTTTTTTTTTTTTTAAGATTTTGTCCATTTCTGTTGGTAACTTATTAGCTATAACTCCTTGTTTTCTTATTTTAGTGGTCAGTTTGGCATCATAGTATACATCTTTAACTTACTACAATCGACATTCAGGTAATATAACACTTAACATATAGTATAAGAAACTTACAAATACATATTTTTACTTCTTCCCTCCTGGCCTGTATGTTGTTGTTTTTATACATCTTACTTATATGTGTTACAAACCTCACAATGTATTATTATTTTTGTTGAAACAGTTATCTTTTTCAAAAATATAAATAAATAAGAAAGTCTTATATATTTACTCATATAGGTAAAATTTCTTGTACTCTTGGGGCGCCTGGGTGGCTCAGTCGTTAAGCGTCTGCCTTCGGCTCAGGTCGTGATCCCAGGGTCCTGGGATCGAGCCCCACATCGGGCTCCCTGCACCGCGGGGAAGCCTGCTTCTCCCTCTCCTACTCCCCCTGCTTGTGTTCCCTCTCTCTCGCTATGTCTCTCTCTGTCAAATAAATAAATAAAATCTTTAAAAAAAAAAAAAAAAAATTTCTTGTACTCTTCAGTCCTTTGTGCAGAGCCATATTTCCATCAGGTATAATTTTCCTTCTGCCTGAATGAAAAAGTCTTTATTTTGCCTTGTTTTTGAGGATATTTTACTGAGTATAAAATTCTAGTTTGACTTTTTTTCTTTTAATGCTTTACAGATGCTGCTCCATGTCTTCTAGCTGGTATTTTTTATGATGAGAAATCTATTATCATTATCTTTGTTTCTTCATATATAATTTATCTTTTTATTCTGTCTGCCTGTAAGATTTGTACTTTATCATGTTTTTGAGCAATTTGAGTATGATGTCATGGTGTACTTTTCTTCCTATTTCTTATGTTAAGGTTACATGAGATTCTTGGAGGTGTAGATTTTTAGTTTTCATCAAATTTGATAATTTTTTTGCCATTATTTCTTCAAGTATTTTCCATCTTCCCCACACTCTTCTTTGGGGGCTACCATTACATGTTTGTTGACCACTTGACATTTTCCTGTAGTTCACTGAAGCTCTTTTTGTATTTTAATATTTTTTGCTTCATTTTGTATAGTTTCTATTGTTATGTCTTCATGTTGACTAATATTTTCTCGTCTAATTCCATCTGGTGTGTCTTTTTCATCACAGACATTGTAGCTTTCATCTATAGCTGTTCAACGTGGGTCTTTTTTTTTAATATCTTTAGTGTCTGTCCATACTTTTTGAACATGTGGAATATAATAATGATGTCATTATTAATTATAATTAATGTCATTGATGATTCTAAAATCTGTTCTGGGGCAGTTTCAGTTGATTAATTTTCCCCATTTTGATTCATATTTTTCTCCTTCTTTGCATACCTGGTAACCTTTGATTTGATTCACATTGTGAATTTTACCTTGTGAATTTGGCTTGTTATTTTTGTTTTTCTTTAAATATTTTTGAACTTTGTTCTGAGATGCAGTTGCTACTTGAAAATAGTTTTATCTTTTTTGAGAATTATTTCTTAAAAGATCTATTTATTTATTTATTTGAGAGAGAGACAGAGCGAAAGAGAGCACACAAGTGGGGGAAGGGGCAGAGGGAGAGAGAGAGAATCTCAAGCAGACTCCACGCTGAGCGCAGAGCCCAACACAAGGCTCAGTCCCATTACCCTGAGATCATGACCTGAGCCTAAATCAAGAGTTGGACACTTAACCCCCTGAGCTACTCAGGCACCCCTTTGAAAATGGTTTTAAAATGTGTTAGATATGAGCAGAGAAATGTTTAGTCAAGACTAATTATTTCGTATTACTGGGATAAGAATCTTCTGAGTACTCTACCAAATGTTCTTTGTATTTTGAGGTTTTTCTGTCTGACTGGTGACAATAGCCACTATTCCTGCTCCTATGTGAGTATTGTGTACTATACTCTCTGGTGCTTTTGGATAGTTCTTCCCCTGGTCTTACATAGTTTCCTCACATGGCATGTGCTTATCACTACTCTGGTGAATACTTGAGGGGATACTCTGCTGATCCCCATTGTTTGTTTTTTGGAGTTTTTTTTGTTTGTTTTTGTTTTTGCCTTTTAATTTTTTTTCAACTCTCTCCTTTCTGGTACTTTGTTTTGCACTTTCTAGCCCCCTTGTTCTTCTGCTCACACTCTGAACTGTATCTCCTCAATTTAGGGAGCCCTGCAAACTTTGCCTGGATCCCCCCTCAATTCTCTTCTATACTGTGGCCTGGGAACTCTCTCAAGGCAGTGAATTAGGGCAATCATTCAGGCTTGCTTCATTTGTCTTCCCATGTCTCAGGGATCACTGTCCTTCATTCCCTGATGTACTATGTCTTGATAATCATTATTTCATATTCTATTTCATATCCTATTTGTTTGTTTTTGGTAGCTTTAGGAGGGAGCATAAAACCAGTCCCTGTTACTCTGTTTTGGTCAAAAGGGCAAGTCCCAGCACTGTTTTAAGTGCTTTACGTATATTAACTAATTAAACCTTTCAACAACCTTGTGGAATAGTTTCAACTATTATTCCCATTTTGTAGATGAGGAAACTGAGGCATCAAGAGATTAAATTAGTTGCCTAAACTTGCATAGCTTGTTATTAGTAGAGCTAGTTTTCAAATTCAGAATCTACGATCTTAACTACCCTGCCATTCTGATTTTATAGTATTCCTCAGTTTACAAAGAACTGTGCCAAACATTTCATTAAATTCTTATGTAGCTCATACAAGCAGAATGTGAATGACTGACAGCCCTTAACCCCACACCCCCATGTTATTTGTATTTTCAAAGGAGTATGATTATTCATCCAGAAGAATATTTAGTAAGTTAATATTGACAAAGAGAAGTGAGAAATATTTCTGAAGTGTAGCAGAAACGCTTTTTAGTCACTAACTCATCCAATTTCACTCTACCTTGGAATTTTCTGGCTTGGTTTCCCTAAGTTGGTCTTTATTTTTGCCAACTTCTCTTACTCCATTCTTTAGATTGTTATAAATGACCTAAAAGTTTCCCCTTTTTTTAGGTTTTGTATCTATGCCATCAGGTACTAGAAAAGATGGTGTTTATTTGTATGTTAGAGTCTTTTAAAAATGAAGTGCTATACTTTGGCATTGGCTGTAGCAACATTTTTCTAGATATGTCTCCTGAGGCAAGGGAAATAAAAACAAAAATAAACTATTGAAACCATCAAAATAAAAAGCTTCTGTACAGCAAAGGAAATAATGAACAAAACTAAAAGGCAACCTACTGAATGGGAGAAGATATTGGCAAATGGCATATTTGATAAAGGGTTAGTATCCAAAATATATAAAGAACTGATACAAGTCAATACCCCCCAAAACAAATAATCCTATTAAAAAATAGGCAGAAGATATGAACAGATATTTCTCCAAAGAAAACATCCAGATGGCCAATAGACACATGAAAAGATGCTCCACATCACTCATCATCAGGGAAATGCAAATCAAAACTTCAACGAGATCACTTCACACCTGCCTGTCAGAATGGCTAAAATCAAAAACATAAGAAACAAGTGTTGGCAAGGATGTGGAGAAAAAGGAACCCTCATGTACTGCTGGTGGGAATGCAAGCTGGTATAGCCACTGCGGAAAACAGTATGAAATTCCTCACAAAGTTAAAAATAGAACCACCCTACAATCCAGTAATCACGCTAGTGGGTGTTTACCCAAAAAATACAAAAACATTAATTCAGAGGGATACATGCACCCCTATGTTTTTGCCAGCATTATTTACAATAGCCAAGTTATGGAAGCAGCCCAAGTGTCCATCAGTAGATGAATGGATAAAGAAAAGGTGGTGTATATATATACAATGGAATATTATTCAGCCATAAAAGAGAACGAAATCTTGCCATTTTCAGCAACATGGGTGGAGCTAGAGAGTATAATGCTAACTGAAATAAGTCAGCCAGAGAAAGACAAATACCGTATGATTTCACTCCTATGTGGAATTTAAGAAACAAAACAAATAAGCAAAGGATTAAAAAAGAGAGACAAACCAAGAAATAGACTCTTAACTATAGAGAATTATAACTCTATAGAGAACAAACTGATGGTTATCAGAGGAGTGAAATAGGTGAAATAGGTGATGGGGATTAAGAGTATACTTATCACGATGAGCACTGAGTAATGTATAGAATAATTGAATCACTATATTGTATACCTGAAACTAATATAACACTGTATATTTACTATACTGGAATTAAAGTTAAAAACTTAATAAAAAATGAAGTGACATAAGTAATTTAACAACTTGCTTTTTCCTTTGGGAAGTGTTCAGAGCTCTTTCCATCAGCTTTTGGGTTCCAATTTATTACTTTGTATTAGAATTTTTGTCTATCTCCAAGTACATAACTATTAGGCAGTTAGGAGAGGTGTGTGGAAAAGTATTTTTGTTTACAGCTACATAACAAGTAACTAGCGGAGTGCCTGAGGGGGTGGCTCAATATTGTTGAATAAATGAGTGATTGGATGGATGAATCAAGGTAAGCTGGCGGCCAGCTGGAGGAACCAAAGGGAAACTGGACAGAGCAAAAACATGCAGCAGACAGCATATTCACTATGAAGTGAATACCCAGACACAGGCAATTGAATCTTGAGTACATGATGTTCTGGCTTTGGGGTGTCTTTTTCTACTTACATTTGAATACAGTTGTGTTTTGATTTCACAATTCATCATACTTAATAAATCATACTGATTCTAAGATGATACTGGAAAACTGAGTTTCTTCTTCTTTTCCATATGCCATCTTCCCTGGAATTTTAACTATGTTTCTCAATGAAGAGGCAGTTCCTTTTAACTGCCCTAGTATTTTAAGCATTTTTTAAAAATGAAAATGCATTAAAAGCATTAACGTGAATTGCTGTGCAAAATAGCTCTCCTGTTTAACAGTTTCCATCAGTCCTCAGTTTAATTACTATGTTATTCTGCCAGCTTTCTCCAGAAATAATTGACTGAATGAAGTCATTTCACTGGGTATTTACAAACATTAGACTTGTAAAGGGGGTGTCTGTCAATTCCCCTTTGGCTTGGAAATGACTGAGGCCAAGCTGACTGCTATTTTGGGCTTAGCATATTTTCATAGTCACCAACTCAGGAAGTGATGGGAAGGAAATATGGGAAGGTAAAATGTTTGGCTTTTCACTCAGTCCTGGTTTTATAATCTGGACTATAAGTTTACTTGAAAAATGAGAGGGTAAAGGCTTTATTTGGTCTAAGACACAGAGTGGTTGGATAGTGATTTGTGTGTGTGTGTGTGGTTGTTAGCGTATCTTGTTAAATTACGAACAGTCTGGAAATTTGCAAAGTTTTGAGTATCAGTAGTCAAAGCTTAAACATTGGCTTCTCAATCATGATAAAAATGAATTACCAAGGCCAGTCTGTGAATATTACTGATTTAATATTCATAATAAAGTTTTTATTTTGGATTAAATGATAAGATTTGATTTTGAAGGCATAATGTCAGACTAGAGATCAGACAAGACAAAGATTAGGCTGGAAATTATTTTATCTGAGGCAGCCTACGGGAAATTCCAAAAGACAAGATCAATATAAATTAGCTTTTAAAGAATTGAAGTAGAATGCCAAATTGCAGTACTGTAGATTCAAGTTTAACTATGGCAGCCCCCACTCATGGAAAAAAAATGATACAGAAACTTCAGATGGTTGTCAGAAGGAATTCCATCTGTGGTAATATTTACAATGTGATGATTTCAGAGTGGCTATTCATTGTCTGAAAATATCGAGAGGTGGGAGGGTGGAAGTAAGACTATTGGGTAAGGTGCTTATTTAACCAAATAGTAGATGTAATAAATGTCTTAAGAGGAATGCTAAGAAGTGAGATGGTTAAAGTTCATGTAATTATGAAGAGTATGGAAATAATGAATATAGAGTTAGTTTTTATTTAGATATACATTTTAGCCACACAGGAGGATGAATATCTCTCTCTCAAAGGTGACCCCACAGTAATCTAAAGTGCATTTTACTCTGTCATATCATTAGTAATTTAAGTTCAACTGTCTCAATCACAACTTATAAATTTGGTGAAAACTCATTGGTCTATTTTCATCTTATATGGTAGCAGCAAGTTTTGCAGGACATAAAGGCTATACAGTTTTGTGGGGCTTCCTTAAGAAAAAAATATAAATACACACTTACCTGGATGCCTCAAGAAAGCAGAAGGCCCTCGAGCTTGATATTTTGTAGCTTCAAGTCAATGCTTCTAGGTAACAAATTTCATTTCATTTATATAGGATGAAAAGCTTCCTGTAAGTGAAGAGTAGGGAGAATATCAATGTGGTAGAAAGAGGAGTGGATTAGATTTAAAACCTGCATTCTAGCCTAGGCTGGTCCATACATTTCATTTTTCATTTACTGAGTGCAGTATTATAAAAGGCATTATGGAAGTAGCTGTGAATGCCAAGAATCTGTACTTCAGGAATAAAGCATTCCAAGCCCAATTTGAATTTGGAGTGTATATGTCTTTGGTATTTCATTTTTTGGTGTAAAAGAGTTATCTCAAAAAAGTGAACTAATGACTACAAGATAAAAAACTATGGACACAAATGATACAGTAACTACATTTAAAGGCCAACAGACTCATCAGTGATGTGTTAACATCTTACTTCCTGCACCAGTAAGATGATGGTTATGGGGGTGAGAGTGTTTTTGTTTGGCTTGTTTATTTGTATCTGAGAGATACTACTGTTAAAACACACACATCACACAAAGTTTGACTTCATTTATTCCAGTTCTTAGCTCTTTTCTTTTTAAAAGTGTGTAACACTTTTATCACCTGGAGTTATATCACCTGGAAAACATTTTGGGCAACGCTGCTAAAGAGGAATTATCTCTTTCAGCCTCCTTGACTGTTAACAGGTGTTCTCAGGTTTTCCTCTGTGGCCAAGTGGGAACTGTCATTCTTAAATTCCAAGCGGTATATTTTAGACCGACTTGCACACTTGGACTCGGTCAGCAGCTCTTATTAAATGGTACCACCCATCAAGCAGAGATTGGCGATGGGCTGTGGATAAATGCGTTACTGGGACAGAGGAACTAGCCCTTCATGACCCAGGCTTGTTCTTCATGATTGCTGAGAAGACTTTCTTGTAAGCATCTTAAACGAGCTCTCTGCTTTGTCATGTTGCCTTCTGTCCCTGTGGGTAGAGTTCACTGCGCTGGACTCTGAATACCACCCAAGCAGCCTGAGCAGTGGTTGGAGGGCCAAGCAAGAGGGAGATTCTGCCCCTTCTTCAGAGTATTTCTGAATGTGGAGGCCTGAAAAGAGGCCTTTTTGCCAAGTAGGGCTTTAAATTCGAACTCAATGTCAGAGCCACCACACCTTTTTAAGGTAATTACCATTTAACCAAACATTTCTGAGTTCCTTATAAATTGGTCCCCTCAGTCACTTAATCCTTTTAGTAACTCTTCTCTGAACTTGGTCCAAATATTCTACAATTTTGGGAACAAGGGGCTCTGCAGGGAATGCAGTGTCCAGGTGGCTGGGCATTTGGTGTGGAGGGAAGGACCAAGAGAAAGATGACAATCACCCAATATCCTTTAGGCGCTCATAAACGTATGGCAGCTTTCCAACAAATGGAGTTAAGCTCACAGCAAATGTTTAGTCGAGTAGACTGGAAATTGCCGCTTCCCTGATTCAGGTGGAAGAGAAGCCAGTGGCCTGCAAAGCAAGTACTGAGTGTTTGTGGGAAGTTGAAGTTGAAGTTGAAGAAATCCTTCACTTTCCATACTTTCCATACTTGGCATAAGAAATGACATATAGCCAGCCATATTTGACAATAAAAAATCATTCTATGGCAAAGGCTTAGGGGTTCTTTTTTTTTTTTTTAAAGATTTTATTTATTCGTTTGAGACACAGAGATACAGAGAGAGAGAGAGAGCATGAGCAGGGGGAGAGGCAGAGGGAGAAGGAGAAGCAGGCTCCCTGCTGAGCCAGGAGCCTGATGTGGGGCTCGATCCTAGAACCCTGGGATCATGACCTGAGCCAAAGGCAGATGCTTAACCATCTGAGCCACCCAGGCACCCTGGTTGAGAGATTTGTAACAGGGATATTTTGAGGAAAAGTTAAGGCCTAATCTGAAAGTTACTGTTGTTCTAGCTTTTCTCAGTATTAACACCATATTTGTATAAATAAGATCATTAAAAGAGTGTTCATTATTTTTGTTTTCTCATTTTTGGGTGGATCTGAAAGGAAATCTGATGAAATCTAAAAGTCACTTGAAGTCAAGTAACTTTCTCAGGGTCAAACACATGAGTAAATGGAAGAGTCAGAATTACACCCCAAGTATGGATGGTTTCAAGCCCTATACTTTTCACTTAACGCTAAACAAACAAGCCAAACAAAAGCACTCTCACCCTCATATCCTTTTTCTAACACTGGTGCAGGAAGTAAGATGTTAACACATACTGACAAGTCTGTTGGCCTTTAAATGTAGTTACTGTATCATTTGTGTCCATAGTTTTTTATCTTGTAGTCATTAGTTCACTTTTTTGGGATAACTTTCTTTTATACCAAAAAATAAAATACCAAAGACATAAGCATCTGGTACTATGGTAAAAGTAAGTTATGTCAAATTTTGCTGGGGTTCTGGGAAACCCTAACAAGGATACTGGTGAAAGATTGTTAAGGTTTAAGTGCAAAAGTCAATAATAAATTCCTGAAAAATATGAGGTACTCTTATTTCTTGATATTTGGGACATTTAAACAAGTATTTTAACAATCTGATTCTAAGGCTAATTAAATGTATGTATAAAGGACCACCCTAAGAATATATAAATTACTCATGCAGGAAACTACATATCTCTCTGGCAAACTAATGTTTGAACCATATTTAAAATGCATAAATATTGCTATAAAACAAAACTGGGCAAGGAGAACCATACCAGAAGGAGTATAATATTTAACAGCAAATATGCATATTATTGTAGCATTTTAAAGATACTTTTTATAATCATGAAAGCTTAAGATTTCAACTGCAATGCCATTATTTCTCACAACCCTGGAAGATTGCTTGCTATTAAGATTCTCAATTCACCGTTTCTGATGGTGGTGGGGTGGGGGTGGGTGGGTCACACGCTTTCAATATTGGATTGGGCTTTTGTTCTAAGCATGCTCTAGTGTAGATTTCTCCCTGACCACTGCAGGGTGATTGTTTCATTAAGGAACCACTAATCAAGTGAGGATTTTTAGGAGCTTGAATACTACATCAAATACTACCAAAACTATCCTTTCCTTCTCAGGCCTAACAACCCTTTTTATCAACCCTATCCAACTTTGGAGGCTGGGTTCTGGAGATCTTTGAACACAGCTGGACTCTCAGGTAGTTTGGTCTTTGGGGGCTGATATACCTAAAATAACTTCGAATAGTTAAATCTGACCACGTGTGAAATGGCAGTTGCCTTTTAATTTTAATGGAATATTTTAGAGCATTTTTATGGAAAAGCTCTTAAAGTTCGTTTTTTCATTACCTCAATGAAAGGGGAAAATGTGTTGCTGTTGCTGTTATTTTTTATAATAAATTTAAAGCAGTTCCTGCAAATCTTAACAAGTAGAATCAAATATTTAATGCTTTTGGCAAAACCCCTTTATAAAATTTCCAGAACAAAATAAAATATTCTGAATTTAAACTTCTTTGAATAAAACGGACTGAATTTCGATGAGTACTTACATCATGTACCAATATTTCCAAGTTAATTTAGTATGTGGAATCAAACCACATCATTACTGTGATAGTTACTGTTGCATCTGAAAAGATTTGTGCTCAGATTTTTAACCCAGAATAGAAAGTTATATTCATGAATATGATATTCCAGATAGAAGTATATTTGTTCTTTGTTTTTACACCATATTTCTTTTATATATGCAAATCAGGGTATCTGATACCTGCTTTTTACATTGTAAAAGCTTTATCTTAAAAGATAATGTGGGTACTCTTAACTTTGGGACTTTACAAAGGCTGGTTCTTTTGGACAAGAGGTTGTGATGAGTTGGTAATTTTTAACAAAAGGCTCTCCAGGAAAAAAAAAAAAAATAAGCCAACAACCACCTTGATTTGATGATTCCTAATAGTGTAAATATGAAATGTGGAGGTAAGAAGAGATGTGTAAATCATCTCCTGCCAATCGATGCTAGCCTGCCGCAGGAAACCACTGACGATGGATTCCTTCATATTTGCTAAACATGCAGTATGGAAGCCATCAGTTATAAAAGCATGTTAATGGGAAAAATTGGCTTAATTGGGTCAGATGGACTAGTATGGTTGCTGTGGGCATAGACCACCTGGGAAGGCTTCAACAGGACTTAGTCATTTTTCAGATGGAGCATTTTGAGAAAATGCCTACTTACAAACTATCAGATACATGGTCTGACAAAAGGAATGGAAATAGAAAAAGTCAAAGAAGTAGTTTTTTAAATTTATGTTGTTATTCATAAAGAATCTGTTCTGTTCTGAATGAACTTTCAGCTGGATTGTTCAAAACAATCATCATTTGTATGATAGAATGCTAATATAGTTCTGGGAAATATGTCATTCAAGGAAATATTTTATTATAATAGTCGTAGCTAACAGTTATGGTGGTAGCCTCTATTCTAAGAGATTCTCAGGCATTATCTTACTGAATCCTCACAACAACCTTCTTATTCCCCCCCATCCCCATTTTACAGATGAGAAAACTAAACACAAAGAGTTGCTGTCAGTTGTCCAAGTTGCCACCCCTGCTAACTGGGATTAGCCCAGGCAGTCTGCCTCACAGGTTTGTGCTCTTAACATGCTCTTACAACTCAGGTATTGGTTTTGCTTTGTTTTACTTGAAAGAAGCCTACTCATTATTATAGTTAGCTGGTCACTTTGAATGTTTCAAGTTCTTCATTTAGGTAATTTAATTTACATACGGTTCTTTCCATATATGTGGTTAAGAGATAGAGTGAAGCTATCATTGATTTTCAGAAGAGTAGACGGTTTGAAAACCATCTTAAGGTTAGGACAGTTCTGGGCTAGGTAATCTTTGGATTACATTAATAAGATGGAGATTAAATAGTAATGTGTTAAACCGTACCCTTGCCTTTAGTTAATTGAAATCATCTATCGAACTATAAATGTACATTCTTTCTATCCCTGCCTAGGCCATATATATATAATATATATTATGTATACTACATATATATATATGTATCACCTAAAATTCAACATATATACACACATATATATGTGAATATGGACATATACACACATGTGCAAATATATATATGATTTTTTTAAAGAAGTAAAGAAATCCAAATTGAGGGAACATAAGAATATGAAAAATAAAATGGAGCGAAGAATGAGGATAGGACATGAAAACCATGTTTCAAGGTCTTATACTTCCTAGAGCTGCATCACAATTTTGGGTCTGAAACATTTTAGGGCCAAAGCAGAGGGGAGAAATAATAAGGGGTGTTCATGTTATGCCAATTTAAAAATATTTGTATACATTTATAGTCACATAGTGATAACAACTTTACATTAACATCCAGAATTAATCAGAATCTAAGAATCTCCTCCATCTCCCAGAGCACGCACATCCCTTAGCATACTTTTTAAATATCACACCATCAACTTACATTTTAAGATCTTTTAGAATCCTTTTGATTGATTGGGTATATTTACATACTCTCCTATTGTTGTGTTTCTGATTCCTGATTCCTTAGGAATAACTCCTTAGCAATTGAGTTAATTTTAGGGTCAATCATCAATTTCTATTTGAACTTAACTGCAGGCTTTATCTTTGCTTACAATTTTTTTTCTTATATTATCTTCTTTCTTGAATTCAGTTTTTAGTTTGCTATAGTACATTATTTTGTATTTTTTCAGAAAGGCTATATGTGTTCAACTCAGACTTTGCATATGATTATTTGCCCTGGTTTTAATTTCTTTAAATTTTTAAAATTTGCCCTGGTTTTTAAAGGATGGTTTAATTTTGTATGTAAATTCTAATTGTCCCTGGTTAAAGTATTGTTCTATTGTCTTCTAGCATCTATTGTTGCAGGTGAGAGGTCTGATGCTGTTTTAATTTTTCTTTCCACTTGGTTATACTCTATCTCTTTCATAGTCTATTACAACTTCCTACTTAATGTTGGAGTTCATGTATTTTAATATAACGTGTCTAGATGTTATTCCTTGCACTACTGAAGAGACTTTGTTCATCTGGCAGAAACTTTGCCTTGCTGTTCTTTTTTGCTACTTATTTGATTTTTTTCCTTCTATTTGTTACTTTATCTTTCTTGAATGCCTACTAGATGGATGGCAGAACTTTTAAATATACATATCTCATCTTTTCTCTCATCCTTTTAATCTCTTTGTTCTTGTCACTGAATTCTGATATGATCTTTTGGCTTACCCCTCCAGCTCACTATTTTAATCTGAAGTCTCATTCATTCTGCAGTTCAGTCACAATTTAATAATCTTGATAATTTCCAAAAACTCTGCTTCTTTTTCATCGCATCCTGTTTTGAAGTATTTTTTTTTAATTTGACATCTTTTCCTTTTAAAACTATCTGTAGTTACAAATTGTGTTTTTTTAAATTTTATTTTATGTTATGTTAATCACCATACATTACATCATTAGTTTTTGATGTAGTGTTCCATGACTCATTGTTTGTGTGTAACACCCAGTGCTCCATGCAGAACGTGCCCTCTTTAATACCCATCACCAGGCTAACCCATCCCCCCACACCCCTCCCCTCTAGAACCCTCAGTTTGTTTCTCAGAGTCCATAGTCTCTCATGTTTCGTCTCCCCCTCCGATTCCCCCCCTTCATTTTTCCCTTTCTACTATCTTCTTTTTTTTCTTTTTTTTTTTTTTTTAACATATAATGTATTATTTGTTTCAGAGGTACAGGTCCATGATTCATCAGTCTTACACAATTCACAGCGCTCACAAAAAGATACAAATTGTGTTTTTTTGATGATTCTTTCCAATTCCCTGTATTTTTCTTCCTGAGGAATTAGCTCTTTTGTGGAATATTGCACTTTTTAAAATATGTGGTTGACCTTCTCATGCAGTTGATATTTGCATGAGAACAGGTTGCCTGTTCATATTTGTTGATGAGTTACCATCAGAGATTTTTAACTTGAGGACCACAGACCAATACAGATAGAATTCAGGCTGTTCATGAATTTAGATGGGAAAAATGATATTATTTTACTGGCTTCAAAATGAAATTTAGCAATTCCTTCAATTATGAACATAGGCAACAACTATAGGAGTATTAGTACAATCTGTAACTTTGTCACTGATAGACATCAGACATTTCCATATCACATTAGTTTGTAAGTGTGGATTATAATCATCACTGTTTTGAAACTTTGGCAGTGTTTGGCCTACTGCTAGATCTTGTCATTTTGTGTGTTAATAAAGAAGAAAAAATATTTTTATATTATAATTTAAAAATACTTTGATACTTTCATTTCATTGTAATTGGTTTCCTTTATAATCATATAAATTTTTAAAATATTATATATTTCAAAACATTATTCTGAGAAGGGCTCCATAGGCTTCATCTGACAAAGAAGTCCACGTGGCATAAAAGAGGCTAAAAGCCTCAGGCTAGGCTGATCACCGTTGCTTGCTGGAACACATTTCATCAGCCTGGGGAATGATACTTGTCCCTTGCTGGTCAGTACATGAGCCCTGACTCTGTTGGTTGTGCAAAGGAGAGGTATGACATAGGCAGGCCTGGGGGTAGGAGATATTTGTTTTCTTCTATGAGATTTCCTAACCCTTATGATAGCTAGGGGCACCTAGTTCTCCCACAGCCCATTCTGTCCATCCTGGATTAGAACTCCCATTTTTATGGAACACCAGTATTTGTGCTTTCTGCTTTGGGCAACACCAAAGTGGCTCTGCGTGTGGAGGTGGGTTCAGCTGTTCTGCTGCTCTTTATTACATGTCCACTCAGGGTCCATTCTTCCTAGCCCCTGCTGTCTCTGATTCACAGGTTTAATCTAGGATTCTATTAGGTAAACTCAGATTTTCAGGAGATTCTCTCCTTCATTTGTATGGGATTAAGGTGTGTGTGTGTGTGTGTGTGTGTGTGTGTGTGTGTGTGTGTGTTTATGTGTCTTCTGGAATTTGCAGTCAATCTGATTTCATCTGCCAGAAAATTCTTTCTGTTCATGGACACTGATGATATCCTTCCTGGCATTTCAGGTTTACTGTGGATTTATTTTGACTTTTATGCTTTCTCTGATTTGGGGGGGGTAGAACAGATGAACAATTATATTTAGCTGCTCTCTTGAACCAAAAGTCCTGTCTTCTTTATATTGGCTTAAGCAAGGATTTAGAGTGTATAGCAGTGGTCCTCAAACCTCAAACTTGCAGACCTCTTTTAAAGAAAAGCCAAAGTTTTTGCAGGATCTTAGCTAGAATTTACTGACTTAGCTTTAGAAACACTGTTGTAACTCAAATCTCCACTGGGTTTGTACTCCCCCCCCCTTTTTTTTAAACAAAGGTATTTGTAAATAGGGCAGTGATTATGCTATAGTTCTTTCCTCTGACCCAGCACACCTCTCGTCCAGAAGTTCTAGTGGTCTCTGTAGTTAAAATCATATTCTTTGGTGAGACACCTATATCAGGCATTTATAACTGTGCTTTGTTTGGTTGCTGACTGGAAACAAATTTAGTAAAGTTTTATGTGTGCTTTTATCCTGGTTACACTCTTTTGCCTGCTATCCAACTATCTCCTATGTTGGAACCTTATCAGTATATACCCAGGGCAAGTCACACTTGCAGGGACTGCCAACAATAAAATTCTGTATGCTAGGTTTTCCCACATTAGAAAAATCCAAGTGATTTGACACTGACATAAACATTTAGAGGTTTGCACCAAATTAATTAATTTGTCGTCACTTAAATTTGGAGATTGAAGACATGGTCCCTGCCTATATTTTTAGCTTATGAAGTAAAGTTTTGCTTCTTAAAATTACTTAACTTTCATTTTAGAATTAACTCATAATGGAAATTCTTACTTTCAGTTTTTAAATTTTCTCAGAACTTTTTAAATAAGGACAATAATTTTGAAAATATAAAGAATTAAAAAAATCATCACATCTCCCCCAGTTTTAAGTATAAAACTCAAAATTTCAAAATATTAGTTCCATCTCAGGTTATAGTTAAACAAAAGAGTGTTTAAGAGTTGGTTCCCTATATATGCAATGCAGTCATTGGTAAGATAGGGCTGAGTTTACTGCTTGGTGTGGTGGGGAAATAAGCACCACCTCACAGAGCTTCACCCATGTCTAAGAGGGGTTAGGGGAAAGGTAAGGTCAGAATTTATTGAGGATTGGAAGTTTTGCTTAAATCTGATCTTTCAATGTGGGGAATTGATTAGGATGGGGTAAGAAGGTCAGGATTGGTAGAAAGATCAAGGGGAAGATTTTGAAGCAAGGGATTAAAAGACTCCAAGGGCACACCTGTCAGTCCATGCTTTCCATTGAAGAATTGGTGGGTCTTAGGGGAAATTCCTGTATTGAACATTCACACCATTTCTTGGTTGGGTAGGACAGTCCTAGAAAAGTAAAAAAAAAAAAAAATGCTAATGAAGACTGTGGAATAGAAAAATCACACGAATGTTGGCAGTAAGGTGTGGTTTCCTTTCTCAGTGCCCAGGTTGATGTGTGGGTAGATGATTTTACTTCTCAAGATTCTCAAGATTTATCTGGATTGTGTAACCCTGCATTTGCTCTGCAGTCAGATCTCACCAAGGTCCTCCTAATTCTCTACTCCTCACTGGAAGGTGGGAGAATAAAATTTCACCTCCAGCAGGAATACTGATGGTGTAACTGAAACATTCTGAAGTCTTTGGATCATGGCATGATACGGCGTGATTCTCTAAAGCTCGCATCCAGGAGACAGAAGACCCGAGGGTCAGTTCCTCCGCTCCCCAGCGTGGGCAGGGGCAGGACATGTGGGCTACCAGCCTCACACGGTGTGACTTGGTAAGCAACAAGAGAGCTTTAGCTACAGAGAAATAAAGGCCTAGAGGTGGATAACATATAAGCAGTTTGTTTCCAGAGTGACCAGTGAGATTATCAGGACGGATTAAAAACAGACTCTTTAAGGGTGGCTTTCAATTATCTTTTCAGTTTAGAGGGCTTTTTAGAGGCCTCCAGCTGCACCCTAAAATAGCTGTCACAATGTAAGTAAGATGAGTAAGTCGCTCCAGTGACAAATATATTCTATCTCTTCTTCTTCCCCCTCCAAATACATATCACCCTCTTACCTGTATACGAAAGATCAAAATTTCCATTTTACTAAATTTTGCACTGAGACTTCTGCTAATGTACCATTTTCTATCATTAAGGTACTTCCAAAGGTACATGATACCCAAAGTACCAGAGCACACATCAAGTTGTTTTGTACCTATGTATTGAACTGGGAAAAAAAAAAAAAAGAGGATGAGTAAGAGGAAAAAATAAACATTTCAAAATCTTATTTCAGTGATACTCAAAGGATCTCTCTTGCTTTCAGAAGTTTCAGAGCGAGATAGGGTCCTTTCTTTTTTGTAGCTGGGAGTAACTTTCCTGCCAAGCGCCCATCTAACCCCTGTCACTAGAAAGCTATGTGCTGGCAAACTGGCCTCAACAGTTCAAGGTTGGAGAACCCCAGCCAACGCCTGAGGGTGGGACAGAACCCAGGCGCCAAGCAGTATCCTCGGGCTGCTAATTTGCTGGACACACAGAGCCCTGTTCTGTAACCTCCCCCTAGGTTGTGGGTGAGTGGAACCCATTAACATTTAAAAATATTTGCAGAAATAAGAGGGGGAATAAGGTATTTCTGGAGGGCCAGTACTCAGTGCACGTTCATGCGTGCCAAAGTTTGCTGGCACGGCTCAGGCTGTGATAGAGAACATCTGGGCGACTGCTGCTGTAGCATATAGTGGGGTGGAGGGCAGGGAACAAAGGGGGCTTGTGAGAGCACGTTGGAGGGGGGAAATGCTCTTCGCAAAGGCGGCCTTACTTAATGCCTATCCCAGGCTCAGCTGGGGGAGGAGATTGAGGACAGGAATGGAAGGTTTTGCCCTTCTCTTCCCTCAGTAATGAATGCTGGAGACAGAAGCAGCATAGCACTGGCTAGTAAGGCTGCAGAGACCTTTGTTTCCACTGCTAGACAGACATGTGCCTAAGTACGAAGATGCAGCCAACAGCAATCACCCCCATTAGCCTCTTCATGCTGCTCCTTCTCTTGGAGCCACGTGGTTGGGGGGCAAGGGAGCAGGAAGTAGACTGGAGAGGAGGGAGAATTGGTAGAACATTTCCAGTCCAGACAAATTTGTCATTGTTTCCCCCATTGCCAGTCCCATCCATATGGAAACAAGATAAAATGAGTTGCATATCATGAATAGATGTATTTCGAACACAAAAGTGCTTTTATTGACTGAAGGTTAAGGTCAGACTGTTGAAAATCTGTCATTTGCGAGTAGAATTTTGTATTGGATTCTGATTTATGCATGCTGCACCTTACCAAGCATGCATATCTATGTAAGAAAAAAGTCCATGTTTAGGCATTTATTAAATCATGGAAGTCTTGACTTGCTAATATATGATAGGAACCACTACAGTTCTTTATAAGAATGAATAAAATACTACCTTCTTTACCAGTCAGATACCAGTTTAGATATAAGCTGGTCTGTGTTCCAATAAATGTGATGTATATGCTTTGTTTTCAAAGTCCTCCCTCTCTGTACCCTTTGCTCTCCAGGTCATTATTACCTTAGTGCTCAGCTCTGAAAAATGAGTCCCACATTTTTTTTTTTTTAAGATTTTATTTATTTATTTATTTGAGAGAGAGAGAGAGAGAAACAGCATGAGAGGGGATGGGTCAGAGGGAGAAGCAGGCTCCCCACTGAGCCGGGAGCCTGATGCGGGACTCGATCCCAGGACCCCGGGATCATGACCTGAGCCGAAGGCAGTCGCCCAACCAGCTGAGCCACCCAGGCACCCGAGTCCCACATTTTTAATATTGCTAAGAGCTTTCTGTCCTGTGGATTCATCTCAGAACCCAGACATAACACTTAAAAGTGCTACAGGTTTTGTCATGGCAGGGATGCCAAAACTAGTTGGCCTAAGGGTGCCAAGTTTCTGGAATCTTCACACTCCATTCATTTAACCAATAGTTATCAACTCTCTACTGTAATGGGCTCTAGGGTTATGATATTCAACAAGATAGTCCCTCCTTTCCAATGCTGGGAGCCCCAAACGATATACTTGATACCTCAAATAGTGAATTCTGGCTTGCTTGAAAATAGGTAGGCAAACTTTATTCAAGTCCCCTAATTGCTGTGATGACTTTTACTTTATATTGACTTCTACTATTTCAGATTGTTCACAACATTTTTAAACTTACACTACTAAGAATGCCTGTTCTGCTCTCCAAAACCGGCTACTAAATTAAGGCTAGGCCATGGCTTTGAATTTTAGGTGACCTGATATCCATGATCTGTCTGTCTATCTGCCTATATTTAGCCTAAAATAGACCACCTAGTGTCTTTGGCTTTGGAAAAAAGTAGTTTAAAAACTAATGTTAGTCCTAAGTTTGTTTAAAATTTGAGTTTACTTCAATTATTTGTGTTAAGAATTATACTCTGCTACTCATGGTTTCACATTTCTAATTGCTTTTTAATATTTTAAGATTTTCTTTTACCTCTAAGTCAGAAAAAGACTTTGCCCTTTCCCTCTCTTGCATTTTCCAAGCAATAGATCAGATCCATCGAATGGCAGATTTATGGCCAGTTACTCCAAGAGAAACCATTTTTCAAACTAAAATCACTAAAGGTTACTTCAAATCCTTTCAGGTATTCTGAAATATAATTATCATAAACTATAAGCTCCCTTATCTCAGAAGTGATAGGCATCTGGTGTTATGTAGAAATAGAATCTATAACTCAAACTACAAAACAATGATCTTGACCAATTTTTAGTCTGATGAAAGCACCAGAAAAAAATGCATATTAACACCAAATATTACCTCCATTCTTGCATAACTCTGTATCTCTTAGTAAGAAACTGTACCCCAGGTGAGTAGCTCTACTTCCTTTTGAGGTTAACTGACATTTGTATGCAATTATTGCCTCTTGTATATAATGGATATTCAAATATAGGAACTTACATTCTTGAAATCATTATATCTTAAGGATTGAGAATATGGAATATCAGTCTTAGTCATATCAGGGATATAGAAGTTGACACCAAAATCCTGAAAATACTGTCAAATGTATCCTGCCCATATTAATTGAGAGTGAACCCATATATAGAATGTTTGCTTCTCTGATCTCCAAATTGTTATGTCCCTTTTATATTATGTGGAAACTCAAATGCCCAAAATGATTCATTAGGTTCCAAAGAAAATATAGACATTATCATTAAACCCAAAAGTGATTCTCTGAATTCACTATTCTGAAGCAAATAATTCAGTCTTGACTAAAGCCTTGGGAGACTCTACTGTGATTTTGTTTCCTTCACCAAGCTAAATATAGTGAATCCTTTGAAATTAATCCTCCATTTAAAAGTAGTGCTAATGGTGTACGTCCATATCATAATTCCTTCCTTCATCTGTATCCAATCACCAATGGCATCTAACATTTGATGTCTATTCCCTTTGTTTATCCAATTGGCTCATATCAACCTGTTTTAGTTTGCAAGGCACTGAAGTGATGAAAACATCCAGTGGTCAGTCTTACAAATGCAATGGCTCATTCAGATTGCCCATAGTTAGACAGTTGGTTGTCAAAGAGGTCTTCTGAGTTTGATGTCAGGGACCCATTGCCCATGAAGCATCTCAGGAGTTAAGGCGACCTTATGCAGTTGTTGGTTAGTCCAAACCTGTCCAGTGGGAGAACACATCTGCATATAGCAGGAGAGTTTGGAGTTGCCCATCTGGACATGAGGGGGAGGATCAACCCAGCTGCTACAGATGGTCCAAAAAGCTCTGTGTTTTTCATGACTGATTTTATAACCTTATTTCAGCCCATCTCTGGATGAGCTCAACTGTCTTGTCAGCACTTTATCTGCATAGCAGCTCTGCTCTGCAGCCAGTAAACACGGTCTTTAAGTATCCTTCATGCAGGGAAATGTAACATGTTTATTGAGCTTATTTCTCTTATACAACTCCACAAACAATCTCCATTCCTGACTGAGACTGAGCTCTTTATTTACTATCCCCTTGACCTTGATCCCATCCTTATTCTACTACATTATCACCTGGTCCCTGAGCAAGACCCGAAGTGTCATAACTCACATAACAATCACCCACAGCCTAGTACTGGCACAATTAGTCATCTCTAGCAGGCTTACTCCCTCTTTAATGTGAACACTGCAGTTGTTCTGTTAATGTAAGCTCAGGTATCAGCTGATAATTTTGAGAAGATAAATATGTACTCATAACCACAAACTGTCATTAATAACAAACTTCCCTGAAACATTCTAGAAATTCAACAGGAGATATGATATCAGACCCTGCCATAACTATGGTTGTTCAGTGCTATGCAAATCATCTTGAACTGCTCACTATTGCCCAAAGAGAGGTGATTTGTTTTTCTTTTGTATAAAATACTACTCAACTCAAAAAAATCTAACCTTAATGAGGAGCCGCATCGAAGAAATAGGGTTGAAAACATGATGAGCAGAAATCTCAGTGATGCAAAGAATGGAAGGTACTGAAGTCAAACACTTCACAGCAGAGGGCAATCAGACTCTGAGTGTAAACAAAAACGACTCTTTTCTTACAGAAAAATTGTGTGTATCAGTGTAAGTCTCACTTAAGTGAAAGGTCATTTTCAAAAGCAATATATTAAATTCATATACAATTGACAATTATAAAAGTAATATATTTTTTTCCATTTTCCTCTTTAAATGAGTGTAGGATTGGCAGTATGTAAAGAAGTGAATCCTCATTCAGGGATTTTGTTCCTCTGACTTAAATTTATACCTAGGAGAACAGATAGCAACAAAGGTCGGACACAGTCGCTGCAATAAAATCTTTGGTGGAACCACTTGAGCTAGTATCCCGATGTTTATAATCTGATTTTTTGGGCTTCATTTACCACAGAGGAGATTAAAGGCTTCAATTCATCTCTTTCCTGTAGCATGCCTCATGGGGAGAATATGTTGTCCCTGGTGATGTTTAAATAGTTCTCCAGCTGCTGGATTTCTAAAGGTGTTTCTCAACCTTTTTATAACCTCTGCCCCTCTTTGATAAAGAAAAATCTCATGTTTCTCTGGAAATTATTTTATGCCCTGCCTGCTAACGGGGAAGACGCTGATGGGTGAGGAGAGGGGGAGGGATGGTTGTTCCATTTGTTTTCTGTTTTCTGAGTTCCTTCACTGGCACAAAGATTATATCAAACTTTTTCTGTAGCTTTTGAAAAATCTTTTTGTTTACTTGTTTTTAGATACTTAAAAATACAATATTGAGCACGTTTTATCCAATCTATGTATGTTCCACACTTCGGTTCTATTACTTCTCTCTAGATATGCAAGACTATAGCAGCTTGCTCTGATAAATGGAAATGGTGTTGTTTCTCAAAATGTTACACTAAACTAAAACTAAAATTTTGAAGCACAGGATATAAATTTTTAGCATCTCTGAGGATAAAAATATGAATTTGGTTTATCTATACCTCAAAATTACAATCTAATTTTTTAGTTCTTTAACAAATGGTTTTAGTACAAGATGGGCAACAACCAGTTTCAGAGGACAATGAAAACACTATTGTGTCATTTTCCACTTATCCAGCCAAATGAAGGAATTCTTAGGGGACATCTTCAAACTATTAGTAATCATCAACAAGTAGTATTCTGATGACTATTGTGCTTTCAGCTCTTTTTGCCTTCTTTAGTTGATAAATTTTTCAGTTGTCTGATGAAAATACATCTAGGTAGCCTTTACCCATATCAAATCATCTCCTATTATTAGTGAAATGTACTTTTTATTCTAGTACTGAATTTGGTTTATGTGGTTACTAGTAATCAGCCACTTAGAAAAATAGAAAATTTAAATGGAGCTCCTGCACTTGTCCATGCCATCTCACTTCCAATGATAGGACATTGATCCTTTCTGTTTAGTCCACATAATCTTTTGTAAAATCTTTTGGTTAGATCTGTAATCCCCTCAAGTAGCCACTTTTTTTTTTTTTTTTCAATTTTTTGCTGTAAGCCTGAAACTGTGTTAAGCATTCATACTCATGTGCCCCCCTAATCCCATAGCAGCCTATTAGGGTAGTCAGTGTTATCCCCACTTTCCAGATGAAGAAACTGAGGTTCAAAGAGATTAAGTAACTTTCACAAGGTCAGTCAGTTAGTAAGTGGCAGAGCCGGAATTCAAACCCAGATCTGTCTGAGTCCAAAACCTATGGTCTGCAGTGTGACTGCATATGGCCTTCAGAAGTGACACTTGACCCTTCTTACAGCATTCTTTGGATAGACACTGAATTACTTCTGGAGCCAATTAATTTACTTGATCTATCTTGTCTGAACTTTTGATAAATATCTCATACCACCTTGGACAATATGCAGGTTAGTTGTTGATGTTCCCATTCTTCTGGTTTCCTTTTAGGACCCTGATCTAGAGACTATTGCTAAGCAAGTCCCTGTTGTTATAGTTTGCTCAGGCCAAACTCTATGAATGTCTTTTATCTTGTGGAGTCATTTTTTTCTTGTGGAACTTCTCCTGTGAATAAGGAGAATAAGAATAAGTTAAAGTTTTTTTTTTTTTCTAAACTTAAAAATTCAGGGAGTTGTCAATGGACATTAAAATATTGCTCTCTGTCCTGGGTTAGCAAAGTCTACCCAAGACTACATTTTGACAAACCAGATTTCATGTGTGAGAGGGATTGGTGTCACAAGATGTGAGGATGGTGACCACGTCTCTGGGAGCACTTTTCCATCTCTGCAAATTGAAAAATGTTGACAGGAATTTAAGAACCCAAGAAAGTATTCATGGCAGTAAAAGTTCTTATATTAGAACTATTTGGAATTTCTTCAGTGAGGGCAACCAAATTTGAGGACCAACTTCATTTTTCTTAAGTATTATTTCCTCAACAACAATATCATTTCACTTGGTAGAATTTGGTCCTGGAAATTTTTGATGATGAAGATAACTATCATTCTTATCCTCTAGAGCTGAAAGGTAAAATCACGTGTGGCAATTTGGACCTTTTTTTTTTTTCTCACAGTACTGGCAGAAAGTTAGTTGAATTTCACAAAATATACCCATTAAAATTCAGCCATTTCTGAGATGAGAGAAGGTGTCATTTTTATGTGCTGAATGATGAATGTCCTCCTGAAAAGATGAGAAAGAATAAATAAATGTTAACATAAAGAATTTGATATCCTATTTAACAGCAAAGTTTAAGAAAATTTCCCAAAGAAGACATACAGATGGCCAACAGGCATATGAAAAGATGCTCAACATCACTGATTATCAAGGAAATACAAATCAAACCTCACACCTGTCAGAATGGCTAAAGTCAACAACACAAGAAACAACAGGTGTTGGTGAGGATGCGGAGAAAGGGGAACCCTCTTGCATTGTTGGTGGGAATGCAAAGTGGTACAGCCACTTTGGAAAACAGTATGGAGCTTCCTCAAAAAGTTAAAAATAGAACTCTCCTATAATCCAGCAATTGCACTACTAGGTATTTACCAGGATACAAAAATACTAATTCAAAGGGATGCATGCATCCTGATGTTCAAAGCAGCATTATCTATAATAGCCAAATTATGGAAACAACCTAAGTGTCCATTAACTGATGAATGGATAAAGAAGATGTTATATATATAATATTATTTAGCCATAAAAAAAAATGAAATCTTGCCATTTGCAATGACATGGATGGAGCTAGAGAATATTATGCTAAGCGAAATAAGTCAGAGAAAGACAAATGCTATGTGATTTCACTTATATGTGGAATTTAAGAAACAAAACAAACAAGCAAAGAGAAAGAAAGAGAGAGATTGAGAGAGAGAAGCAAATCAAGAAACAGACTGTTAACTATCGAGAATAAACTGATGGTTACCAGAGGGGAGGTTGGTGGGGGAATGAGTGAAATAAGTGATGGGGATTAAGGAGTGCACTTGCTGTGATGAGCCCCAGGTGTTGTATGGAAGTGTTGAATCACCATATTGTACACCTGAAACTAATATTACACTGTATATTAACTAACTGGAATTTAAATAAAAATTTAAAAAAAGATATTTAAGAAAATACAGGGGCAAATAGAAACAATAAATTTTTAAAGGCCAACATTTTATGAATTCAAATATCTGATACATGTTCTTCCACTTAAACTAGGTAGTAAATGGAATGTCATGCTGTATCAATGGAGTTATTCTATTTTTAGAAAGTTCAAATGCTAAGCTTCAACTGGATTATAAATTTAAACTGAAATATTTAATGTAAGTTGGTTCATAAATGCTGATAGTATTTTTAAGTAGATGTCAATTGCATGGAATTATTAAGCAACTGTCTGAGTGGTCCTGTATAAATTTTTAAATTAAATTTATTTTGTTTGTTAATATCAGAAAGGTTAGTTTCAGGAGGTTAGTTTCCTACTGAAATTGGGAACTAAGGAATAAGGAAAATAAATTTAATACTAATTAGAAATTATTTGTTCAGTTCTGACATTTGGAAATGTAATCAAAATTATTTTTTCCAAGCAGCTCTATATTTCTAAATTCTTACTAGATCTAAGACTATGTTGCAGAGGGGCATTGCTTTTCCAAAGGGTATATTTATTATTTTGAAAATATAATACAGCCTCTTGGAAGTAGCCCTACTAGATGGCTTACCTCTTATACATAATCTTAAGTTATTTTGACTTTATTGTAATAGAAGTATTTCAGTTCATTTCATTGTTATTTATGTATGTTAGGACCTGGGAAAGATACAAAGTTAATTCCCATCCCTAACCTTCCAGGAGATACCATCTGGTTGGAATTCTTTATTTTTGAATAGTGCTATTTGCCTTTTACAATGAACACTACATGACACATCTTCATTTTATTCTAATAATTCTATGAAACAGGGCAGATGAGAAAACTGAGCATAGAGAACTTGTAGAATCATTTTATTATATAATAGTTAGTTGTTAAGGGAATAAACACTAGATCCAGAAACTTCTGATCCAAACCAGAGGACAGAAATCTAAACCAGAAGTCTGAAAGAGGGAGTCTAGTCCTGGTTGTCCAGTTACTAGCCGTGCAGCCTTGGGTCAATCACTACCTCTGGGCCCTCAGTTTCCTCAACTGTATAATAACCGGGTTGAGGTAGATGATCTCTAATACTCCTTCTAGTTCTACAGCTCCTAGGTGGTTTTCCCTAAGGAAAGTAATGTGACAAGCTGGAACAAAGGCCATGCTGTTTAGAGACATAGTTTCCTCCTCAACTTTCTTTTCCTGGGTTAATATTCTTTTTTCTTTCTGCGATTCCAGAGAGAACTGAGTTTTTCTAAAGATGTACCATTTCTCCTTTATTCCTAATTCACTTAATTATAGGTCAGTGCTTTCGGCATCTTCTTTAACGACTCCCTGCTGTGCTTCCCATTTCTAGGACCTCTTTTTCAGAAGTATATCTGGCTTCTCTGAACACATTTAAAGCTCTCTTTGCATTGGAAAACTCTGAATTCTCTTCAGCAGTAGCACTTGCTCTCTTAGGACTCATTGTAAGGATTTAATATCACTTCCACCTCATCTTCCATGACCTCATTAAGACTCTCCAGTTGTACAAACCATGGAGTGTTGGGAATTTGAGGCATATCAAGTTTAAGACTAAGGAAATCAGGTCCGCTCTCAAATTAGACTTCTTTCCACATACTGTTCATATCATTGCCCACCATCATTTTTCAATATTTTTCTTAGCCTGGTAGTAGAATGTGCCAAAATCTCTGACGTATGCCACCCTCAGCCTCAGTATCATTGCTGAGCTATAAAATGGGTGTTCCATCCAGGCCATCTTGGATATACAATCACTTCCTGATGCATTGGTTGCTGGATGGATTTGTGTCGGGTGGAAGAAACTTAAAATTTAATGTTTGCCGCCGAAGACTCCAAGTTTATGGAGTGACCAGGGGCATTGCTCAGGAGCAGGGGTGCTTTCTTTGAAAGGTTATCACTCTTGCATTCTGTAATGAATTCTTAACAGCCAAGCAGTAACCACAAATCAACCACTCACTGAATATCTCAAATAACTCCTGTCGTTCTGCTTGAATAGCATAATACCAGCAAGTTCGATTTGCTCTTAGCCCATTAGTATTAGATAGTATTCTGTGTGATGAACAAGCTGGAGTTTTATTTTTTATTTATTTATTTATTTAGTTTTTAAAGATTTTATTTATTTATTTGAGAGAGGATGAGAGGAGAGAGAGAGCACATGAGAGGGGGGAGGGTCAGAGGGAGAAGCAGACTCCCTGCTGAGCAGGGAGCCCGATGCGGGACTCGATCCCGGGACTCCAGGATCATGACCTGAGCCGAAGGCAGTCGCTTAACCAACTGAGCCACCCAGGCGCCCCTAAGCTGGAGTTTTAAATTCCCTGTTGAGTCTCCTCTAAGCAAGAGAATGAGGTGGTCTGTGTGGCTGCCTTAAATCCAGGAACGGTCTTTTTTTTTTTTTTAATGTGAACTAAACGTACAGGAAGGTATCTGTTTCCATGGGAGACTGGTTTCATCTGCATTAAAAGCAAATTGCAGGGACGCCTGGGTGGCTCAGTCGGTTAAGCAGCTGCCTTTGGCTCAGGTCATGATCCCAGGGTGCTGGGATCCAGCCTCACGTCCTCCGGGTCCCTGCTCCACAGGGAGCCTGCTTCTCTCTCTCCCTCTGCCTGCCTGCCTACTTGTGCTCTCTCTCTGTCAAATAAATAAATAAATGAAAAAAAAAAAAAGAGCAAATTACCGAGGACATTCACCAATTTCTGTTACGAACTTAAAAAGTTAAGGAAATTCCTCTATTGCTGCCTCGTCTGTATTTACTCCCTATCTCAAATTTTGGTGCTACACAAGTATCTGTAACAATGAAGTCAGTTCACCATGTCTGCTGTTTAAAATTCCTTTGGTGGTACTCTTACATCACATACACTGAGCGCGTTGTTTATTAACGCTCAGAAGCAGTGTGTTTAAGTAGAAAGCGCACTAACCCAATCCGTCCAGGCACAACTACGGAATGTACGGGCTGGGGGCGGGGTGGTGGGTTTACGCCGCGGAGTCTGCATAGGTGGACGGATTTAAGGTGGTACTTATGTACCAAGTAAAAATCCTTTTAAAAATTTCACTGAAGATATTACATATTGACTTGGGTGTGTCTTCAGCCTGGCTGGAACTTATTATGCCCCATGAGAAAGGCTTCTGGCTGCACTGTGTTCTTTGACTCCTTCTTTTGGGAGACATTTTCTGACGAGTCCGTTTTACTCCACCTGGTGATCACTTTCACAGCTCCAGTCAGAAGGCATCTCTTTGGCGAAAACTTCCCTGACATTTCCAAACTCCAGGCCAAACTAATAACTTTCTTGTGGGTGCTTAGTGCATTTTACCCACTAGTGAGAAACATTACAGTGAGTGTTTAAAAATCTGTCTCTCCAGCTATATTGTGACTTTTTTGAGGGTAGCAATTTTGTTTTATACAATAGAAACAGTGTAGCAAGTTAGAAAGAATCTAAACTTCCAAGCCAGACCTGGTTTCAAATCAATTTCACTGCTATGTTGTCTTTAATTAAGTACTCAAAGGTTAGCCTCAGTTATTTTATGTGGAAAATGGGGATAGGAATGTCCAATTCCATTAGGCTTTCTGAGAAGTGCTGAAAGGTCCCCATGTATTATATTTCCTTGTATCTTGCCTAAAGCCTAGTGCCTGCCAGAAACATAAGAAGCGTTCAATATTCTCATGTACTTTGACCTACAATATCCTGATAATCTAAAGTCTGACCCCTTCATTTCAAAAGAAATTGGTTCCTTCTCAATAATGGCAGCTTGATAAGGGCATGGGATACCTTGGTGATGGCCAGGCTTCATCACCAAGGGTATTCATAGAGACCACAGTTAGGAAGTCAACCATTCAGAAAGCTATAAAAAAGATGTCATTTCTATGTAGATTTGTTGAATGAATGACCTCATTCATTCAACAAATAATTCTGGAGTACTTACTATATGCCTAACTGTGCCAGATGCTATAAAGATTATAATCTAGTGGATGGCAAAGATTTTTAAATTAAATTTTAAAAATATAACTAAATAAAGTTAAGTGTAGTGAAGAAAAAAAATAAGAGCTGAGATCTTGAGTTCCTTTCCAAATCTAAACTATATGATTCAATGTCTAAATTCACAGAAGAGTGGAAAATTGATTCCCAAATTGGAAGTTTGGAAATGGAAATTTCAAGATCCTTTGTAAATGTATTCAACCCTACTTATTTAATCTTACGTTCTGTTCCTCCCTGGTTGGCCCATCTAATCAGAGTGTCTTGGTGGCCCAGTCAGCATCCCTGTGTCCATGTAGATATAATTCTCTTTACCTGCAACCTTTTTCATACCAGTACTTAAAATGCTCTTAACCATCCTGCCTAGGTTCCACAATTACACAATGAGTGAGACTAAATGACCTTTAAGATTTCTCAGCTTTAAAATATTTTGATTTCTTTAACCCTGCTAATGAAGGAAGAGAGTAGATTGTGCTCCCTACCTTTTTACTTCTGAATTTTATTTTCTGTGGTTGGTTATCATGATGAACTGTTTTTAGCTTTTCTGGTACCAGAGCTCCAAACAGAAGAAGCTGGAATGTAGGGCATGCATTACATGAAAAGTGAAATGTTTTGAAAAGGCTTTGAAGTGTTGAATAGGAATATTGTATTAAGAACATTCCACCAAATGGAAGAAGCCTGGAAACTGGACAAGCTGTGGATGTGCAGATGGTATTACTAACCATCAGTCAAGTAGAGAACACAGCCTATATGTACAGATCGATACGTCATGTCTTTATACATTGGGATGTACCAAGAAGTTGTCAGCAGTTGTTATCTTTGTATGTATTGCTTCCAAGGAGAAGAGTCAAATTGCCCGTGTTACACAGCCGAGAAGTTTCAGTTTTGTCTGTACCAATATGAATGAATTTACTTACGATGTCTCCTATGAGAGAGGATGCTTCCACAAGTGCAAATTGCCATAAAATGGTAGGTTTGTTTGTGGGTGAGCTGGGGGGGCAGCAGAGGGGCAGAAAGGAAGATCCTGTAGCTTTACCATTCTTTTAAAAATCTCGTTTATCCTAAAATCAGACAATCTACAAACTGTAATAATCCAGTATGCTCCATATCGCCCCACAACAATTACAGTTAGAACGTGGGCAAATAGCTCTCCTTCAGTCAACATAATGTTAAAGAATAGCAGAGAGTCTTTTAGGTAGGTATGACCATGAGTCAGCCAGCCATTTGGAATATTACAGAGAGGTGTTATTTCTCAGAGATAAGGAACAAAGAGGTCTTAATATCCGGCTCAGCTAGGGCAGGAAATTGCCTACTTCCTGAGCCAGAGTGGTAGAGGCTGCGGGATGGGAGCCAGATATTGGAGGGAGGAGGCAAGTAAGCACTGGAGACCTCAGGATTTTATCGTTGGGCACATGGACTTTGTATCAGAATGTCAAGAACTCATTTTGCACAGAAAGATGCTTGGCAAAGAATTAATTACACTAAAGCATTTTTATAAATGTCATAGACGGACATTAATTTTCACAGATGGATATTCATTCTCAGATGTTTATGCTTTCATTCCTGAACCTCCACGGTCAGTGGTATGTGACAACATTTTAATTTTAAAGTCTATCAATTATCCTGTTAATTCTACATTCCACTATAAAAGTGTAAAGTACCAGGTTGACCTTACATCCCTAGTCCTAATTACATACATGTGTTTTTATAAACCTTCTATCCAACCCCAATGACACTAACAAACTAGTTTGCAAAGCACTTAATCCCTCCAGCTTTCTTTTCCTCATTTGTAAATCAAGAGTGTTGAACTAGATGATCTCAAAGGTTCGGGTTCCCCAGTGGCAAAAATCCCTTAAGTATAAGGCTCTATGGTGGGAAAGGGAAAGCCCTGGGATCCTAGGTACCTGAGTTCGAACCTCTGCATTTCCAGTTACTAATGTGTGACGTTGGGAACATTCTTTAATCTCCTCAAGCTAGTTTCAACATTTGTAACTGGAATAAAAACCTGAATTTTATGGTTGTTATAAAATTAAATGACATAGGGCATTAAAGTGTCTGGCAGACATGTATTTAGTAGCTGTTCTTTTTCCCTCCCTTCTCTTCTTCCAGCATTATGTAGACTTAATAGATTTTACTACCATTTATTAGAAAAAAGCCCAGGTTCAGATGGAAGTGTTGAGAGAAAAGAAGCAAAAGGTTAATTTTACAGGAGCATCTAAAGACGGGTTGAATTTTGACAAGCAAAAATAAGGATGCTCCATCCTTCCCAGTCTACACAGGGAAGAATATAATCCAAAGTATGTTGACTCTAACAAACAGGTGTACGTGGAGAATGGTAAGAGTCTGATACTACTGAAATGTGGACTATAGTGGCCAGGGTTAAGATATATATTTTATGTGCTTCTCTCAATCTATCAGTTAATTTTTACTTAAATGTTTATATATTACACACAATATCCTGTATCCTTTTTTTTCTTTTAAAAACATATCTTGTGCTGGCTAATTGAACACAATAATAATAAAAAAATAATTAAAAAAACATACCTTGAAGATAATCCCATATCTGTACATAAAACTTTCTTTATTTACTAGTTATCATATATGATTATATGTATAATGCTACAATTATATAAGGAGTACTGTATTGGAAAGTGTTTAGGTGGTTAGCATATTTTGCTTTTCCATACAAACTTGCAGTGAGTAATCTTGTATATATATATATATATATATATATATCCCTTTTCTACATGTGTGAGTAAATCTGTAGGATAGAGTCCCAAATGTGGAATTGCCAGTTAAAGGGTATGTGTATCTGTAATTTTGTTTATTATGGTCAAAATACCCTACAAACAGGTTTTATTGATTTCAGTGCACGTAGTCTACTTATGAGTGTTTCCCTGAACTTAGCCAAAACAGAAGTATCATACTTTCTGAAGTTTGCCAACCTTTTAGATTAAAAAAATGCTATTATAATGTGCTTTAAAGTAGCAATCCTTGATCATTTTGTCATGTATTTGAGAGTTGTCTATATTTCCTTTTCTGTGATCTGTCTGTTCACAGTCTATGCTCATTAGGTTAATGGGTTGTTGGTTTTTTCCTTTATTGATTAGTAGGAATTCTTTATATATTAGAGAAATTAGTGTTTTGTTTCTTATGCAAACAATTTCTCTCAATTTTTTGTTTGATCCTGACTTTGATTATTGTGATTCTTGCCGTACAAAACATTAAGTAAATTTTATATAGTCAAATTTTTCAATTTTGTATGGTTTCTGGATTTTGTTTGTACTTACAAAAACTTTTCTCACTCAAGGGAGTAAAATTTTTTTCATGGTTTCTTTTACTACTTTTATTTTATTTCTTACACTCAAATTTTTTATCAATTTTAAATCTATTCTGGTGAGAGTTATGAATCCAGATTTATATTTTTCAAGTGGCTATCCAGCTTTCCCATCACAAATTGTTATATAATTCATATTTTCAATGCCATTTTGAAATGTTTCTTGGATCTTATATGTATTTGGATCTACTTCTGGATTTTCTTTTTTCTTTTATAGGCCTGTCTGCCTATTCATGTGCAAATAGCAAATTTTAAATTTTTATTAGATTTATAAGACCTGGTAGAAATAGTTTCCTTCTCTTGCTTTAATTTTTCAGAAAATTTCTGGCTATTTTATTTATTTATTTTTCTAGGTGATCTTTGGAGCCATTTAGCCTAGTCCCACACCTACCCTCTAGAACAAATGTATCAAATTTATGAATTAACTTAGGTGACTTTGACTTTTTAAATATTTTTAGATATTCCTTTCCAAGCACATTCTATACCTTTCTTTATGTGTAAGTGTGTATATGTGGATGTGTGTGTATGTATATGTATGTGAATGTGTGTCTGAGTGCATTTTGTGATTCTCAAGAGAATTTTTAAACTGTCTTTACATTGTATTTATTTCTGGTTAAGTATATTACTAGGTTTTGTGGCTGTTACTTGGTAAGTGGGGTCTTTTCTCCTGTAGGTAATCTAAATGGAAATTGTTTGTATGTATAAGGGCTGCCATTGTATGTTAATGTCTTTACTCAGCCACCTTACAGAGTTATACTTTTTAAAATTAATTCTCTTGTTTTTTCGAATTCTACAATCATATCATCTGCAAATGATGATAATTTTACTTTCTTTCCTTTTTATACCATAGTTTATTTTTCTTATTGAATTGTGTTGGCTAATACCTCTAGGACAATGTGAAATGGAAGTAGTGGTAATAAACATTTATATCTTATCTGTGACTTTAATAAAAAAGTTTCCCTGGAACAGCTTAAATGTCATTGGAATTTTCAATTTTTTAAAGATTTTGTAGACATATCCCATTAAGTGAGATAATGTTTGAGATATATACTTCTTTGCATTATAAAATATAACTATCATTCCCATTTTATTAAGAACTTTTAAAATCAAGAACACATAAACAGAACAACAGGAAGAAAATAGGTCATGTAGTATAATATGTTTTAGTAGAAGCAATAAAAACAGAAAGCATGACATAAATGACAATAAAGACCAAATGAGACCGGCCTCCATAAATATAAGTGGATAAATTACCTACTAAAAAAAGCCATGTTTGGTCATAACAAAAAGCCCAAATCTATGTTTTGTATGAATTATGCTTAAAATAGGTGTCTTGGAAGAGCTCAAATGAATAGTTAATTTCAAAAAAACCCTCAGATCTCTTTTAAAAATATGCTTAATCTGACCCATACAAGAGAAACATACAAATTACAATACTAAGATATCCCTTTTTAACCACCAGATTGGCAAAAATCATAAAGTTTAATAGCATGATATGTTGGTAAGGGCGAGTAAAACAGGCACTCTTATAAAAAATTAGTGAGTGAGTATGTTGTTAAACCTCCCTGGAGGCCAATATGGTGATAGCTATCAAAATTATAAGTGCAGGGGCGCCTGGGTGGCTCAGTCATTAACCGTCTGCCTTTGGCTCAGGTCATGATCCCAGGGTCCTGGGATCAAGCCCCGCATCAGGCTCCCTGCTCAGCGGGGAGCATCTCCCTCACCCACTCCCCCTGCTTGTGTTCCTGCTGTCGCTATCTCTCTCTCTGTCAAATAAATAAATAAAATCTTAAAAAAAATTATAAGTGCATACAGGATTTTGTTTTCATGTTTCTATTTGTAGAAATCTATGAGCACACTAAATGTGTGTATTTCTGAGGATATTTGTTTCAGTATTGTTTATAATAGAAGAGTTTTTAAACAGTCTAAATGTTTAATAATATGGCCCCAATTAAATAAGTTATGCACATAAATACAATGTAATAATATGAATCCCTCAAAACAGAGTAAGATATAGATACATCATTATCTTTGAAGTACATTTTTAAGTTTAAAGAGCATTATAATTTAGTGTTAAAATATATGTACATATGCACATACCCAGACTCACATGTGCACATGTATGCATACACATGCCTGCAGTTACATAGGTTATTTCTGTAAGACAGCTAAGGACTGTTCAGAGTGATTACTTCTGGGGAGGAGAACTGGATGTCTGGGTGGGGAAACAGAGGTAGAACGCATATCCACTGTTCAGAGTATATCCTTCTGTGTGTGTTGAATTTTGTGTCATTTGCATTACTCATTCAAAAAACATTTTTAAGAGTGAGGACAAAATAGAGTCATTTCAAACAGATAAAAAGTCTCATAAATTTTATTTTCATCATACCTTTGCTGAAAGAAATATTAAGAATATATTCCCACAAGAAAGAAATAGCGTTAATGCCGGTTACCAATAGTCAATGTTAATGCCTAATAGACTATTTTAGAGCTTTCCATATCTCATCGAATTTAACCTTCACAAAAATTTGATGAAGTAGGTGCCATTAATATACCTAGATTACAGATGAGAACTGGAAATATTGAGAGATGAAATCGTTTGCTCAAGTTCACACAAATAGAAAAGGAGGACTAGAGGTTTGCATGTAGGCAGGCTAATGGCAGAGCCCATTCCTAGTAGGCTCCTGTTCTATTGTGTCTTTTATTTTTTTAATTTTTATTGTTATGTTAATCACCATACATTACATCATTAGTTTTTGATGCAGTGTTCCATGATTCATTGTTTGTGCACAACACCCAGTGCTCCATGCAGAACGTGCCCTCTTTAATACCCATCACCAGGCTAACCCATCCTCCCACCCACCTCCCCTCTAGAACCCTCAGTTTGTTTTTCAGAGTCCATCGACTCTCATGGTTTGTCTCCCCCTCCGATTTCCCCCCCTTCAGTCTTCCCCTCCTGCTATCTTCTTCTTTTTTTTTTTGTTTCTTAACATATATTGCATTATTTGTTTCAGAGGTACAGATCTGTGATACAATAGTCTTGCACAATTCACAGCGCTCACCATAGCACATACCCTCCCCAATGTCCATCACCCAGTCACCCCATCCCTCCCACCCCACCCCCCACTCCAGCAACCCTCAGTTTGTTTCCTGAGATTAAGAATTCCTCATATCAGTGAGGTCATATGATACATGCCTTTCTCTGATTGATTTACTTCGCTCAGCATAACACCCTCCAGTTCCATCCACATCACTGCAAATGGCAAGATCTCATTCCTTTTGATGGCTGCATAATATTCCATTGTATATATATACCACTTCTTCTTTATCCATTCATCTGTTGATGGACATCTTGGCTCTTTCCACAGTTTGGCTATTGTGGACATTGCTGCTATAAACATCAGGGTGCACGTACCCCTTCGGATCCCTACATTTGTATCTTTGGGGTAAATACCCAGTTGTGCAGTTGCTGGATCATATGGTAGCTCTATTTTCAACTTTTTGAGGAACCTCCATACTGTTTTCCAGAGTGGTTGCACCAGCTTGCATTCCCACCAACAGTGTAGGAGGGTTCCCCTTTCTCCACATCCCTGCCAACATCTGTCGTTTCCTGACTTGTTAATTTTAGCCATTCTGACTGGTGTGATGTAGTATCTCATGGAGGTTTTGATTTGGATTTCCCTGATGCTGAGTGATGTTGAGCACTTTTTCATGTGTCTGTTGGCCATTTGGATGTCTTCTTTGGAAAAATGTCTGTTCATGTCTTCTGCCCATTTCTTGATTGGATTCTTTGTTCTTTGGGTGTTGAGTTTGATAAGTTCTTTATAGATTTTGGATACTAGCCCTTTATCTGATATGTCATTTGCAAATATCTTCTCCCATTCTGTCGGTTGTCTTTTGGTTTTGTTGACTGTTTCCTTTGCTGTGCAAAAGCTTTTTATCTTGATGAAGTCCCAAGAGTTCATTTTTGCCCTTGCTTCCCTTGCCTTTGGCGATGTTTCTAGGAAGAAGTTGCTGCGGCTGAGGTTGAAGAGGTTGCCGCCTGTGTTCTCCTTTAGGATTTTGATGGACTCCTGTCTCACATTGAGGTCTTTCAACCATTTGGAGTCTATTTTTGTGTGTGGTGTAAGGAAATGGTCCAGTTTCATTCTTCTGCATGTGGCTGTCCAATTTTCCCAACACCATTTGTTGAAGAGACTGTCTTTTTTCCACTGGACATTCTTTCCTGCTTTGTCAAAGATGAGTTGACCATAGAGTTGAGGGTCCACTTCTGGGCTCTCTGTTCTGTTCCATTGATCTTTGTGTCTGTTTTTGTGCCAGTACCATACTGTCTTGATGATGACAGCTTTGTAATAGAGCTGGAAGTCCAGAATTGTGATGCCGCCAGCTTTGCTTTTCTTTTTCAACATTCCTCTGGCTATGCGGGGTCTTTTCTGGTTCCATACAAATTTTAGGATTATTTGTTCCATTTCTTTGAAAAAAGTGGATGGTATTTTGATGGGGATTGCATTGAATGTGTAGATTGCTCTAGGTAGCATTGACATCTTCACAAAATTTATTCTTCCAATCCATGAGCATGGAACATTTTTCCATTTCTTTGTGTCTTCCTCAATTTGTTTCATGAGTATTTTATAGTTTTCTGAGTACAGATCCTTTGCCTCTTTGGTTAGATCTATTCCTAGGTATCTTATGGTTTTGGGTGGAATTGTAAATGGGATCGACTCCTTAATTTCTCTTTCTTCTGTCTTGTTGTTGGTGTATAGGAATGCCACTGATTTCTGTGCATTGATTTTATATCCTCCACTTTACTGAATTCCTGTAGGAGTTCTAGCAGTTTTGGGGTGGAGTCTTTTGGGTTTTCCACATAAAGTATCATATCATCTACAAAGAGTGAGAGTTTGACTTCTTCTTTGCCGATTTGGATGCCTTTTCTTTCTTTTTGTTGTCTGATTGCTGTGGCTAGGACTTCTAATACTATGTTGAATAGCAGTGGTGATAGTGGACATCCCTGCCGCGTTCCTGACCTTAGGGGGAAACCTCTCAGTTTTTCCCCATTGAGAATGATATTCGCTGTAGGTTTTTCATAGATGGCTTTTATGATATTGAGGTACGTACCCTCTATGCCTATACCCTGAAGAGTTTGGATCAAGAAAGGATGCTGTACTTTGTCAAATGCTTTTTCTGCATCTATTGAGAGGATCATATGATTCTTGTTCTTTCTTTTGTCAATGTATTGTATCACGTTGATTGATTTGCGGATGTTGAACCAACCTTGCAGCCCAGGGATAAATCCCACTTGGTCATGGTGAATAATCCTTTTAATGTACTGTTGGATCCTATTGGCTAGGATTTTGGTGAGAATTTTTGCATCCATGTTCATCAAGGATATTGGTCTGTAATTATCCTTGTGGATGGGGTCTTTGTCTGATTTGGGGATCAAGGTAATGGTGGCCTCATAAAACGAGTTTGGAAGTTTCCCTTCCATTGCTATTTTTTGGAACAGTTTCAGAAGAATAGGTATTAATTCTTCTTGAAATGTTTGGTAGAATTCCCCTGGGAAGCCATCTGGCCCTGGGCTTTTGTGTTTTGGGAGATTTTTGATGACTGCTTCAATTTCCTTAGTGGTTATAGGTCTGTTCAGGTTTTCTATTTCTTCCTGGTTCAGTTTTGGTAGTTGATACATCTCTAGGAATGTATCCATTTCTTCCTGGTTATCTAATTTGCTGGCATAGAGTTGCTCGTAATATGTTCTTATAATTGTTTGTATTTCTTTGGTGTTGGTTGTGATCTCTCCTCTTTCATTCATGATTTTGTTGATTTGGGTCATTTCTCTTTTCTTTTTGATAAGTCTGGCCAGGGGTTTATCAATCTTCTTAATTCTTTCAGAGAACGAGCTCCTAATTTCGTTGATCTGTTCTACTGTTCTTTTGGTTTCTATTTCATTGATTTCTGCTCTGATCTTTATTATTTCTCTTCTCCTACTGGGTTTAGGCTTTGTTTGCTGTTCTTTCTCCAGCTCCTGTAGTTGTAGGGTTAGGTTGTGTACTTGAGACCTTTCTTGTTTCTTGAGAAAGGCTTGTATTGCTATATACTTTCCTCTTAGGACTGCCTTTGCTGCATCTCAAAGACTTTGAACAGTTGTGTTTTCATTTTCATTGGTTTCCATGCATTTTTTAAATTTCTTTAATTTCCTGGTTGACCCATTCATTCTTTAGTAGGATGCTCTTTAGCCTCCACGTATTTGAGTTCTTTCTGACTTTTCTCTTGTGATTGAGTTCTAGTTTCAAAGCATTGTGGTCTGAAAGTAGGCGGGGAATGATCCCAATCTTTTGGTACTGGTTGAGACCTGATTTGTGACCTAGGTTGTGATCTATTATGGAGAATGTTCCTTGGGCACTAGAGAAGAATGTGTATTCCGTTGTTTTGGGATGGAATGTTCTGAATATGTCTGTGAAGTCCATTTGGTCCAGTGTGTCATTGAAAGTTTTTATTTCTTTGTTGATCTTTTGCTTAGATGATCTGTCCATTTCAGTGAGGGGGGATGTTAAAGTCCCCCACTATTATTGTATTGTTGTCAATGTGTTTCTTTGCTTTTGTTATTAATTGCCTTATATAATTGGCTGCTCCCACGTTAGGGGCATAGATATTTACAATTGTTAGATCTTCTTGTTGGAGAGACCCTTTAAGTAGGATATAGTGTCCTTCCTCATCTCTTATTACAGTCTTTGGTTTAAAATCTAATTTGCCTGATAGAAGGATTGCCACCCCAGCTTTCTTTTGGTGTCCATTAGCATGGTAAATGGTTTTCTACCCCCTCACTTTAAATCTGGGGGTGCCTTTGGGTCTAAAATGAGTCTCTTGCAGACAGCATATCGATGGGTCTTGTTTTTTTATCCAATCTGATAGCCTGTGTCTTTTGATTGGGGCATTTAACCCATTTACATTCCGGGTAACTATTGAAAGATACAAATTTAGTGCCATTGTATTGCCTGTCAGGTGAGTGTTACTGTATATTGTCTGTGTTCCTTTCTGGTCTATGTTGCTTTTAGGCTCTCTCTCTGCTTAGAGGACCCCTTTCAATATTTCTTGTAGGGCTGGTTCCGTGTTTGCAAATTCCTTTAGTGTTTGTTGTCCTGGGAGCTTTTTATCTCTCATTCTATTTTCAATGACAACCTAGCTGGATATAGTATTCTTGGCTGCATATTTTGCTCGTTGAGTGCTCTGAATATACCATGCCAGTCCTTTCTGACCTGCCAGGTCTCTGTGGATAGGTCTGTTGCCAATCTAATGTTTCTACCATTGTAGGTTACATATCTCTTCTCCTGAGCTGCTTTCAGGATTTTCTTTTTGTCTTGAGACTTGTAAGTTTTACTATTAGATGTCGGGGTGTTGACCTATTTTTATTGATTTTGAGAGGGGTTCTCTGTGTCTCCTGGATTTTGATGCCTGTTTCCTTCCCTAAATTAGGGAAGTTCTCTGCTATAATTTGCTCCAATATACCTTCTGCCCCTCTCTCTCTTTCTTCTTCTTCTGAGATCCCATTTATTCTAATGTGTTTCATCTTATGGTATCGCTTATCTCTCGAATTCTGCCCTCGTGATTCAGTAGTTGTTTATCTCTCTTTTTCTCAGCTTCCTTATTTTCCATCATTTGGTCTTCTATCTCACTGATTCTTTCTTCTGCCTCATTTATCCTAGCAGTTAGCGCCCCCATTTTTGATTGCACCTCATTAATAGCCTTTTTGATTTCGACTTGGTTAGATTTTAGTTCTTTTATTTCTCCAGGAAGGTTTTCTCTAATAACTTCCATGCTTTTTTCAAGCCCAGCTAGTATCTTTAAAGTGATGATTCTGAACTCTAGATCTGACATCGTACTAATGTCCGTATTGAGTAGGTCCCTGGCAGTTGGTACTACCTCTTGTTCTTTTTGTTGAGGTGATTTTTTCTGTCTTTTCATTTTGTCCAGAGAGAATAGATGAATGAGAGAACAAAATGCTAACAGGGTAACAAGATCCCCAGAAAATATACTCTAAACAAATCAGAAAAGACCTGAAGCCGGGCGAAAAGAAAGGGAAAGAAAGATAAAAGAAAAAGAAAAAAAAAGAAAAAGAAAAAGATAAAAAGAAACAAAAACAGAACAAAACAAAAAAAACAGGATATGATCAAATATGATCAGGCTGGTGCATAGATCAGTGCCACACTAAATTTTGGGTGTATTTTGGTCTGTTAGAAGAAAGTGCCTCCCAAAATTTTAAGGAAAGAAAAACTTATATATGTACAAAAATAAGGGTTAATATGATGAAGGGATGGAATATGACTGTAAAGATGAAAAGTATGAAAATTTTATAAAAGGAATTGATAAGAAGTTGTTTGAAAATAGAAGAGGATGGAAAAAAAAGAAAAAAAAGGGAGGGGATGTGATCAGGCAGGAGACTAGAACAAAGCCATACACTACAGGTTTAGGGTATATTTTGATCTGTTAGAAGAAACTGTAACTCAAAATTTTAAAGATAGAACAACTTATATATATATGCCAAATATAAGGGTAACTACTATGAAGGGATAGAATATGACTCTAAAAATGAAAATAAATTAAAAAAAAAAACGGATTGAGAAGATGTTGGTTGAAAAAGGGAAAAAGAAAAATTCAAAAAAAAAAAAGTCAGTTAAAAAAAAATTAACTTTGAAAGACTAAAGAATCATGGTAAAAAAGCCATGGATTCTATGTGCAGTATTCCCCTAGCGCTGGAGTTCTGCCGTTCTCATTGATTGGTAAACTTGGTCTTGGCTGGCTCTTCTTGCTGATCTGGGGGAGGGGCCTGTTGCCGTGGTTCCCAAATGTCTTTGCTGGAGGCGGAATTGCCCCACCCTTGCCAGTCCGGGCTTAGTAATCTGCTCGGTTTTGCAGTCGGGAGCTTTTGTTACCTGCAAGCTTTCCGTACAGCTTTGGAGGCAGAGAGTGAAAATGGCAGTCTCCCAATCTCCGCCCAGGAGGAGCCGAGAACTCGGGGCCCCACTCCTCAGTGAGCCCCCAGAGAAAAGCAGTCAATCACTCCCGTCTCCCCGGTCTCTGGCCGCACTCCATGCTCACCCGGCCTGTGACCGAGCGTTTCTATCTCTGGCACCCAAACCTGTGTGGAGACTCCAAACCCAGCAGGTCCCTGCGGTGCACTCCCGTGCCGCTCCTCCCCGGGGGAGGAAGGAGAGTCTCCCCGGATCTGCCGCTTGTTGGGTCCCTGCTGGAGGAGCAGTGGCCCGACTGTGCCGCAGATCACGGTTTATGGCAACCCTGAGCTGAGAGCCCGTGCCTCGGCTCCATCTCTGCAGCCGGCTTCCCCGCTCCGATACCTGGGAGCTCTGCCACACTCAGGCACCCCCGCTCTTCCTGTGACCCTGAGGGTCCTGAGACCACACTGTCCTGCGAGGATTCCACCCCCCGCTTAGCCACTGGAGCGAGGTCCCTCAGCGGAGCCGACTTCTAAAAGTTCCGATTTTGTGCTCCGTGGCTCTATCAATTGCCGGTAGCGGCCGACAGAGGCCCCCTCCCCCCGTCGTCTATCCTCCCGAATTTCGCCTCGGATTCACTTCTCCGCACGTCCTACCTTCCAGAAAGTGGTCGCTTTTCTCTTCAGAGAGTTGTTGCTATTCTTTTCTTCGATCTCCTGTTGAGTTCGTAGGTGTTCAGAATGGTTTGATCCCTATCCAGCTGAATTCCTGAGACCAGATGAAATCCAGGTCTCCTCCTCCTCCGCCATCTTGCCTATTGTGTCTTCTTGTAAAGAGTGGAATGCAAGAAGCCACTGTCAGTATCAGTAAAACACAGTGATCATTCTAAGTAAATATTTCATTACAGTCATTATTGGTTTTTAAAACATACATCTAAATCTAGATAACACTGACTTCTTACTCTGGTGGAAGGAGTACTAATCTCATTTTATTTGGGCAGAAATACAAATTATTCCTCCCCTTTTTAAAGCAAAATGTATGTATGTAAGGAAAAATAAAAAAGAATGGGTAAAATAATAAAGTATATAGTGAAAATAAAGAGAATTGTGATGTAGCCCATGGAAGTCAGGAAAGGAGGCAGCAGAGAAAAAGCTCATGATTAATAAAACAAAATAGATTAGCATAAAACTGACCATATCCATAATATACAAATGCAAAACATAAATGAGTTCAAAAAGAAAAGGTTTTTAATGATATGCTATTTATAAAATAGAACCAAATAATGTAAGTCTGAAAATAAGAGACAGAAGTACACCAGGCCAAGATTAACCAGCTCAGAGAACACACCTTTAGTGTACTTGCATCAAACCAAAGAAAATGTAAAGTAGCACCTATTCCACATTTTCCAGACTTTGTTTAATAAATGATTGAATCCATCACCTATAAATTTATCTAAAGACTCCTTAAACAACTTTTTTACTGTTTAACCAGGGATGTGCATTTACAGAGGAATTTTTCTGTCTTTTTGACCTTTTATTTAAAAAAACACTTTAAAATATTGATATACAAGCTAATTTTCTCAAGTTAGGAGGGGATCCTATATACCTTTAGTTATTTATTTTTTGTAAGCTTAGGCCTTTTTTTTGTGTGTGTGTGTGTTCCCCTTTTTGGATTAAAGAGAACCTTTGTCATTTTTTAAAAGCTCATATTCAGACAGAAGTCTCCCTTCCCACTCAGCTCTCCCTGGTGTCTCTTTCCACTTTATTTTTACTGAAGAACGTTCACCCAGGATATGCAGTATAATAGCATGGAGGTTTTTCCTTTCAGGGTTAAGACAATGCTTTCTGCTTAATTTCTGTGTGGTGTTTTGGTGATTTCCAGAATTAAATGGCCCTTTATCTTAAGGAAATATTCTTCAGTGACACTGAGGTTCTTCCTTTTGGGTGGTGACAACTTAAATCTCTGGAACCCCAGCTAAGAAGCAATTAGGGAGTCCCAATTTATTTGAATAAGTATTCAATTCCAAGTTTAAGCGCCTATATTGAACTACTAGGGTATGACCCTTGTCTCTGCAGCTCCTAAGCAAATCAAGGTTTGCTGATCACTCAAGGGATTTAATTTGTAGAGGAAGCAAAAAGGAAAGTGAGTGTTGCCTATGTTCAAGTGAATCTTGGCCTTATGTCCAGAAACAGAGATGACCCCCCCATGAGAGTAACAATTCATATCTTTTGTTTTTTGTCTCTTTAAGTTTATGCCCAGAGGATTAAACCAAGTCTCTAGCCCTCCTTTCCTGTCCTGTCCTTGTTTAATGAAAAGAAACTTACCATTGAATTGAGGGCCAAACACTTTAAGCTGTTATTTTGTTAATATTTACCAAATTACTTCTCATGCAATCACGCTGAAGTTAGCTATTGAGTTTCTTGTCTAAGGGAAAACATTAAATGAACGACAGCAGGAAAAGACTGTAGGGTAAACTGAAATGAAAGGTCAGTGTAGGGGCTGTTGGTTTTTTCCTTCATTAAAAAAAAATGCAACCTGCATAAAAATGGGAATATGGACTTTTGCCATTATCTTCTCTTATCTGATTTAATGCAAGAATGATTAGATACTGCATAGGATTACAGCTGTTTGTGTTCACATTTAAGAATGATAATGTATTGTTTGGAGAAAGACTTTTTAGGACAGGTAGAGGATGCAAGCTTAGGAAGATCAGAGTAGCTGTAGATCACTGGGAATATGAACACAAAATTCCATTTAGAAAATACATGTACCCATGGGTGCAGGGTAAGATGTTCTTGATATTCTGAGTTAATAGAGAGAATACCATCATTCCTGACAATTAACAATGATTAAGCCATTTTATTATGTAAATTAGGTGAGAAATTTTTTAAAGATGTTATCTCATCTGAGTTTCCCCAAAGCTGCACCACAGGATATGGGTGTGCTATGAGATACTGATCCGCTGGACCCATGAGGATTCCAGGAGAGACGTGGACTGGGCCCTTCCACCAGAGGGAGGGCTCTGGCTGATGAAATCATTTTGGTTTGTTTGGGACTTTCCTGGTTTTAGAACTAAATGTCCTGTGTCTTGGGAAATCCCTTAGTGCCAGGCAAACCAGAATGCTGTCACCCTACATCAGGGCAGTCTGGGTGCAGCACAGTCCGTGCAGGGCCCAGTGTCCCTATAGGCAGGAAGAATGTAAGCTGCATTTAGCTCTTTCAGCTCTGTTGTGAGGTACTGAGCATAACATGACCAAAAACATTCTCTTCCTCCTGATCATAAGCTTTACTAATGCCATGTTTTTAAAGACATTTGTCTATTTAACCTAAGTTGTTAAATTATTGATGCAAAGTTGTTTCTAATATTTCTCATTCTTTTAAAGCTAGTAATGACATATCCCATTTTATCTTGATGTTGGGCACTTCTCTCTCTCTCTCTCCCTTCCTCTACCTTTTTCCTTTTAAGTCAAACTTGATAGAGATTATTCAGGTTTCTGTGTTCTTATGATGAATGGGCCCTTTTAATATTATGAAATATACCTCTTTATCTCTCTTAATTCTTCTCACCTTAAAGTCTACTTTGATATCAGTGTAGTCATATCAACTGCTTTTTGGTTAATGTTTACTTGGTATGTCTTTTTTCTATACTTTGAAGCATTGCCTATTTTTATATCTATGGTGTTATTTCTTACGCAGCTGTAATTGTATTTTTTTTTTAAATCTAGTCTGAAAATCTTAACTGAAATGTTTCATATATATATATATGATGCAATTATATTTGCATCAATATATATTTGATGGAATTACTGATATGGCTGGGTTTTAGTCTACCATTTTGCTATTGGTTTTCTATTTTTCCCCTTTTTCTGTTTTTTTTTTTTTTTAATTATTCCTTTCCTGCCTTCTTTTGTAAAAATCAATGAAAAAATATTCCTTTTTATCTCCTCTGTTAGACTTTTGTTATAGTTTTTAATGTCCTTGTTTTGGTGGTTACCCTAAAAATTACAAGACACAACTTAATATGGTCTATCTTAATACATTTACTGCTTTTAGAAGAAATAGAACATTTGAACAGACTGATTACCAGCAATGAACTTGAATCAGCAATCAAAAAACTCCCAATAAACAAAAGTCCTGGACCAGATGGCTTCACAGGCAAATCGTACCAAATGTTTAAAGAAGAGTTAACAAATATTCTTCTCAAACTATGCCAAAAAAAATAGAAGAGGAAAGAAAACTTCCAAATTCATTCTATGAGGCCAGTATTACCCTGATACCAAAGCTAGACAGACAAAACAAAAAAAACAAAAAAAACATGAGAACACAGGCCAATAACTCTGATGAACATAGATGCAGAAATCCTCAACAAAATACTAAAAAACTAAATTCAATAATACATTAAAAAAAAATCATCCACCAGGATCAAGTGAGATTTATTCCCAGGATACAAGGGTGCTTCAATATTTGCTTATCAATCAACATGATATATCACATCAATAAGAGAAAGGATAAAAACCATATGATCATTTCAGTAGATACAGAGGAAACATTTGACAAAGTATGACATCCATTCATGATAAAAACCCTCAACAAAGTAGGTCTAGAGGGAACATACCTCAACATAATAAAGGCCTTATATGAAAACCCACAGTGAACATCATAAGCCATGGGGGAAAACTGAGAGCTTTTCTTCTAAGGTCAGGAACAAGACAAAGATGTCCACTCTCACCTCTTTTATTCAACATAGTACTGGTAGTCCTAGCCACAGCAGACAACAAAAAGAAATAAAAGACATCCACATTGGTAAGGAAGAAGGAAAACTTTCACAATTTGCAGATGACATGATACTATATATAGAAAACCCTAAAGATGCCATCAAAAAACTACTAGAACTGATAAATGAATTCAGTAAATTTGCAAGATATAAAATCAATGTACACAAATCTGTCACATTTCTATACACTAATGATGAAGCAGCAGAAAGAGAAAGAAAACAAGCCCATTTACAATTGCACCAAAAATAATAAAATACCTAGGAATAAATTTAACCAAGAGGTGAAAGACATGTACTCTGAAAAGTGTAAAATATTGATGAAAGAAATTGAAGATGACACAAAGAAGTGGAAAAATATTCCATGCTCATGGATTGGAAGAACAAATATTGTTAAAATGTTTATGCTACCCAAAGAATCTACAGATTTAATGCAATCCCTATCAAAATACCACTAGCATTTTTTTACAGAAGTAGACCAAACAATTTAAAATTTGTATAGAACCACAAAAGACCCTGAATAGCTCAAGCAATCTTGAACAAGAAAAACAAAACTGGAGGTATCATAATTCCAAACTTCAAGTTATATTACAAAGTTCTAGTAATCAAAACAGTATGGTACTGGCACAAAATAGACACAGAGATCAATGGAACAGAACAGAAAATCTAGAAATAAACCCACAGTTGTACAGTCAACTAATCTTTAACAAAGCAGGAAAGAATATCCAATGGGAAAAGGACAGCCTCTTCAAAAAATGGTGTTGGGAAAACTGGACAGGTACATGCAAGAGAATGAAACTAGACCACTCACTTATACAACACACAAAAATAAGCTTAAACTGGATTAAAGACCTAAATGTGACTCCTGAAACCATAAAAATCCTAGAAGAAAGCACAGGCAGTAATTTCTCTGACATCGGCCATAGCAACATTTTTCTAGATATGTCCCCTGAGGCAAGGGAAATAAAAGGAATAAAAACACAAGAAACTATTGGAACTATATCAAAATGAAAAGCTTCTACACAGCAAAGTAAACAACAAAACTAAAAAACAACCTATGGAATGGGACAAGATATTTGCAAATGGCATATCCAATAAGGGGTTGATATTAGGAAAATTTTCTGTTGAACAACTGATGAATTTTCTATCTGGCTTTTTTTTTTTTTTTAGATGGATATAATAATTTTTTGGTTTTCCTTCTTCCCTAGGCTTGATCTTTTTTTTTTTTTAAGATTTTGTTTACTTATTTGACAGAGAGAGAGATAACAAGAGCAGGAACACAAGCAGGGGGAGTGGGAGAGGAAGAAGCAAGCTTCCTGCCAAGCAGGGAGCCCGATGCGGGACTCAATTCCAGGACCCTGGGATCATGACCCGAGCCAAAGGCAGATGCTTAATGACTGAGCCACCCAGGAGATCTTGGGCATTACTTCACAGGTAGGCAGAGAATACAGATGAAGGAATGAATGAATGACACATAGGAAAGTACTGGGGAAATCATACATGCTATCCAAAAGCAAAGGAAAGTTATCAGGATCTTAGCACTGCTAGAGATCTGTCTCCTTAAGACATTAATACTCTTGTCAATCTTACTTTTTTAGTTCACATTTTTTTCTTGTAATGAGATTATAAACGTGTATCAGTGTTCATGTCTTATCTCTTTTATTCTATATGATTCATTTTGTGGTGTGGCAGTTTTCAAGTTTAAAGTGGAAAGTAGCTTCTTCTGGCATTCTACTTATAGTTACAAATACCAAATTCAAAACATATGATAGGTGAAGTCACGTCATATGCACATTTAACTCATAAAATTCAACCATACATGCTGTGCCAACTTAAAATAAATAACATTTAGAATAGGGTGGAAGGCTTCACCCACAATTTCCCTTAATGAGCGCAAGAGCCAGGCAGAGTGTGAATGGGGAGATGCGAATCTGATCTTCCTTTAGATGCTTTTGTGGAGTGAGCATCCTACTTCCCTGACCTCAGAGCCTGACCCCCAACAGAGCACAATGCCATCATACAAACACATTAGTAGTTTACTAGATGTCCTTTTAAATCCTAACTTAAACCCTCCAATTACCCAGTAGCATTTGCATGCCTGATCATTTGACTATCACAAATACTTCTCTCATGGAAGTGTGATGTAAATCAGAGGCCACCTGCAACAACATGAAGTGTATCCTGCAGAGTTTATTAAATGCTTCCAATAGATACCACCTATACCCATAGGTATAGCATGGACAAAGACCCCAAAGCACAAAAGTATGCAATAGGTTTTTAAAAAACAAGATATTTGTGGTAATTTAAATCTTAAGTGTATATTGAGGATAAAGGAGGTTGGAAAGGAAGGCTATACCACAAAGTTAATTAAAAAGCTGTTCTAAGAATTTAGGACTTGAGTTTTTTGTTACAAAAAGCCATCATCTTATTTGGCTCTCAAATATCCTTGTGAGAAACTGTGACCCAGATAATTTTGGACTTTTGCACACATACCTGAAGTGGGACTTAAGCTCAGATATCCCAATTCAAATTTGATGCTCTTTCAACTCTGCCAGACTGCCTTTCTCAACAGAATCCAAGCCACTACTTATACTTACATTTAGGCCAGTCTTGTTATTTGCTCACTACTGCTCTGGTCATGATCTACCCTCTGGCATCTTTTGGGATAGCCCAACCCTGACAATGGTTCTGGACCTTCCCTTTATTTGGGGTTTCAAGATGGTGGCAAATCTAAAGAGTTGTCAAAAACAGGCAGTTGGAATGTAGAATTACTGGGCTGTGAAATTTCTGTGGAAAATTCAAAACACCCTGCACTTAACACAATGCCAGAGCTGATTAGTGCGGTTTATTGCTAAGCCCCAAGGGACACCTGCAGGTTTTTACCTTCAGTCTAGAACCCCTGGCCCCAGGGAAGGTGTAATGCCACATTAGTTCCGCACTCTATTAGAGTTTACTCAAAGCTGCCGACACCAGATGTGTTACAAATGAACATTAATTCTCCTCTAGCATCTGGATCACGTGTACAATGAGGGGCAAGATTTATGCCCTGCTGAAGCATTCCCCAGTTTTTAGCACAGAAGTGATTGAACTCCAGATGTTAACAAGATGCAGAGACCTTTTAGTATGATTAAAAACATGATTTCTTGTTTTGCTCATGACAAAAACCATTGGATTAACTTATTAGAAGTGGAGCTGCCGTCCTGCTCATTGGAAGCTGTGTCTACTTTAGCTATTGGAGCTTTTTGTCAAAGATTTTATGTAGAAAGAACGACTTACCAAGTCCTAAAATCAACAACTTCAGGGGCCCTCTTAAAATCAGGGGTTACAATGGTAGAAATTTTCTAAGAACTGTGATCAAGGTTTGGGTGAGAATAAAAAACAACATAAGTATTTGCATGAATTAGTCAAATTAGGATCTTTTCAATAATTGTATTATCAAGAAACATGGAACCACAACCTTAGAACCCAAGGGCTAGAAAACCCCTTCAGAGATCATCTGGTCTGCTCTTTCTTCTTCAGCCCTTCCCTTCTTCTGCTTCACAAAGAAGAAGAGAATGGTCTTCTAGAGTTGGACAACTGAGCCAAAAAAAGTCAGTTTTCAAAATACAGGTTTCAAACCCAGTAAGCAATGAACTTGCTGAATTCAAATCTTCTATTTTCAAAGTACAGTATTTCCTCAATGATAAGATGCACTTTGCCCATGTTTGACTTTTTTTTCATGGTTAGAATGCATCTCATGTTCAGTGTGACTATTTAGTAAGTTTGCTTACTTATTTTTGTGTCCACAGTTGCTATTAAATTAATGGTGCCTATGACAGTCAAGGCATCTTAGAATCCAGAAAATATGGTAGCTATTGATTTCATTAGACATAAACCTTGAACTAATGAGCAATCAACTAGAATTTTTACTACTACCATAATCTGGGAATCTGAAAAATGTGTTATCATGAGAAAATGATGAGAAAATGACTTCCTGTAAAGATACTCATTTTATGGTGTTCCCAGCCTTACCTAGTCAGGATAAAGAGGGAACTAAATTGATTTTAATATAAAATTTTAAAATAGAAAATATGATCATGTCAAATTGTCTTCATTAATCATGGGCTTAGCCTAATATTTCCAACATGGTTTTCAAGTTACTACTTGAATGGTTTATGAATTTTAAGACCTTAAGTTATCGTTCAGTTACTGTCAGTGCCTTTGGTTATTTATCCTGTTCTAGTGTCTGCCATGATAAAAATTCATTTTCTTCTTATATCTCTTGTGTGACTCTGAAAAGTATAGCAACTATACTTGTAATGTGTGTAAGTGAAAAATCATGTACTCATAATCACAAGTGATGAATCATTCTTTACAACTTTATCTATGGTTAAGAACTAAGGAATCAGGAAGTGCTTTCAAAAAATTTGCTGTTTGACTCTATTTCCTTTGTCAGACTTGTGGTAGACCTCAGACCATTTCACATTTGCCCCCAAGATCCACTCTTTGTACATTTAACTAAAGATTTTGTAGAGAATGTGAGGTAGGTGTTGAGTTTCCATCATAAATTTATGATAAAAAATTTAAATACAACTCTTGGCTAACAAATATCTCCTATAGACATTTTAATTCTTCTCCAATACTTGTTTGCTTTGTTTTGGTTTGGTTTCCTCTTCTCAAACACAATAACATACTTGTATTATTTTTCTTTTCCTCTGGGATTTTCTGTCAGCAACTTACATTTCCTCAAGCTTGCACTCAACAAATAGTTGAGGACCTACTGTGAGGCAGTCCTTTGCCTACTGTGAACAGATACATTCCAGGTAATAAGGATATGATGGTGAAAAAAACAAAATCCCTGCTTTCCCTGCCCCTGTGGGGCTTACTTTCTCCCAAGGGGTGGGGGTGGTGTATATGGTAGATGTCAGTGATGGTAAGTGCCATGAAGAAAAAATGTATCAGGCTAAGGGCTAAGAAGACAGAAAGTGTGTGTGTGTGTGTGTGTGTGTGTGTGTGTGTGTGTGTGTGTGTATAGGAGCTGGGGAGGTTGTTAAATTACATGGGGAGGCTAGGGAAGACCTCTCTGGTAAGGAGACATCTGAGAGATACCTGAAGGAATAAGGAGAGGGAACCATGAGGACACAGTGGAACAATTCATGTCCACTCTAGCTCCTGCCACCAATGTTTGTAGGTGAATTCTTATGGGAAATGAAGCAAAGGGTCTACCAGCAACAGAACTGACCTTCCATGGGCATTTTGCAACTATCTTTGGTTAACTGTTCCTTGAGATCTTGCCCTAATTCCTAAGAGGCCAATTAACCATAATGTGTCTCCCAAACAAATCACTACCTTGAAGTAAGAATCACAGGCCAGATTTTTCAATGTGGCTAAGCTGCTTCTTCTTCGTCTTCTTCTTCTTCTTCTTCTTCTTCTTCTTCTTCTTCTTCTTCTTCTTCTTTTCTTCTTTAAGATTTTATTTATTTATTTGAGAGACAGTGAATGAGTGGGGGGAGGGACAGAGGGAGAAGCAGACTCCCCACTGAACAGAGAGCCAGATGCGGGGTTTGATCCAGGGACTCCAGGATTATGACCTGAACCAAAGGCAGACACTTAACTGACTAAGCCATCCAGGTGCCCCTGTGGCTAAATTTCTAAGTAGAATGCTTACAAGTCAAATTCCAGAAAATTAGGAGCCACACTTTAAAAATATCTTCTTCCTTTATCCTTTAACCTAACCTGCTATTTCTTTCCTAGAAATCTTTCCCAAAGGAATGATGCAAATGTGGACAAGATTGATGTGCAGAGACGATCACTGAAATATTATTTTAAAAATGAAAACATGAAAATCTAAACTATAAGATAATTTTTTTATTAAAATAACAAAGCAGGAACCAATAAGTTATTTAATGTCTACAAATAATTATTGATGACATGGTAAATTGACTATAAATTGTAGATAGAATTAGAGAAAATGGTATCATATAGTGCATAGAATCTCATCTCAACTGTGAAAAAAGTTTGGGAAAATTAGAAGTAATCATAACAAAATTGAGTGCTAGGTTTATAGATGACTTTTATATATTTTTCTTTTAAAATTAATGTTATCGAAATATAAACTACATAGAATAAGATGCACATAACTTCAGTGAACAATTAATAAGGATTGGCAAATATATAAACCCATGTAACCATCATCTGAATTAAGATATAGAATATTCCTATGAGCCAAAAAGTTCCCTCTGCCCATTTGTTGTCAACCTCCCTCCCCCTTATTCATGTTCAAGCACCTACTGACCTGATTTCTGTCCCTATAGATTACTTTTACCTATTCTAGGTTTCATATAACAGAATGTACAGCAGTATAATGGAATGTACATACAATATAAGAGGATTACTCTTTTGTTTCTGGCTTTTTCCAGATAGCATAATGTCATTGAAACTTCGTGTGGCTGCAAATGTCAGTAGTTCATTCCCCTTTTATTTTTTTATTTGAGTAGTATTCACAATTTACTTATCCACTTACCTCTTAAAGGACCTTTCAGTTGTTTCTAGTTTGGGATCATTATAAATAAAGCTGCTGTGAGCAGTTACATATAAGATTTTTTTGTGGATGTATGTTTTCAGTTTTTATTGATAAATATCTAAAACTGAAATCACTGGGTCAAATGGTATGTGTACTATAATACAAATTGCCAAACTGTTTTCCAAAGTGGTGTACCACTTTACATTCCCACCATCAGTGTATGAGAGTATCTGTTGTCCATAAAAACAGTGAATATTGACAGTTTTGCTTTTGTTTTTGTTTTTGTTTTTGTTTTTTGCCATTCTAAATGCATGTGTAGTAATGCTTCATTGTGGGCTTGGTTTCTGTTTCCTTGATTACTGATGATGTGGAAAATCTTTTCTCCTACTCTTCTACTTTTCTTCTACTTGGCCGTTCACATATTTCTTTTCCAAAAGGTATGTTCAATTTTTTTTACCCTATTTGAAAACTGGGTTGTTTGTTTTCTTATTACATAATTGTAAGAGTGACATATAAATATTTATGTATACATATATAAAATCAGGTATAAGCCAGATATATGTATTCTATATTATCTATAGTATTACCAGATATATGTATCACAGACAGCTCCCCCCAATCTGTGGTTTGCATTCTAATTTCCTAGTAATGTCATTTGAAGAGCAGAAGTTGATTTTTAAGAAAATTTTGATTAAGTTTATCTTTTCTTTTTCCCTGACAGAAGAAAATCTGTCTTCTTTTTTTTTTTTAAAGAATTATTTATTTATTTATTTGAGACAGAGAGATACAGAGAGAGAGAGTAGGAGCAGTGGGGGAGAGGTGGAGGGAGAGGGAGAAGCAGCCTCCCCACTGAGCAGGGAGCCTGACGCGGGCCTCGATCCCAGGACCTGGAGACCATGACCCGAGCCGAAGGCAGACGCCTAACAACTGAGCCACACAGGCGCCCCAGAAAATCTGTCTTCTTGATCAAACTAGCTAAATGTTTATAATTTTCATTGGTGTTTTAAAGAAACACCAGCTCTTAGAGTTTTTATTTTTTTCTGTTTTCTCTTCTCTATTTCACTGATTTTTGCTCTTGTCTTTATTGTTTCCTTTTATGTATTTCTTTTATGCTTAGAGTATCATCTTTTTCTAGCTTCTTAAAGTGAAAGCTTAGATCACTGATGGCAGACTTCTTTTTTTACCAATATAAGCATTATAACTGTAATTTATCTCTAGGTGCTGTTTTCATTGCATCCCACAAATTTGACATAGTGTGTTCCCATTTTCATACAGTTGAGATATTGTCTTAATTGCTTTTCTTTTTTAATTCATTGGTTATTGAAAAATATGTTGTTTAATTTTCAAATATATGGTGAATTTTCATATATCTTATATTATTAATTTATTTTTAAATTTTCTTGAGGTCAGAGAATATACTCTGTATGACTTTAATCTGTTTAATTTCTCTAGACTTGCCTTATAGCCTTGTATACGGTCAATCTTGGTAAGAGTTCCATTTATACTTGAAAAAAATGTTTATCCCATCATTGTTGGTATATGTCAAACAGTTTTCAAGTTGTTTGATAGTGTTCAAAACTTCCAGACTGATTTTCTGTCAAATTGTTTTATTGCTGGGAGAAATGTGTTTTTGCATCCAATTATAATTTTGGATCTTTCAATTTCTACTTTCATGTTCATGAGTTTTTGTTTTTGAAGCTCTGTTATTGACCATATACACATTTAGGAATATATCTTTTTGATGAACTTATCCCTTTATTATTATGAAATGATCTTTAAATTTCAGCTAATATTTCTTATTCTGAAGCATACTTTGATATTAATATAGCCACATCATCTTTCCTATGGTTAGTGTTTGCCTGGTATATATTTTTCCATTCTTTTACTTTTAGCCTATTTCTGTCTTTATATTTAAAATGCATTTTTTGGGGGGAGGAGTTAAGATGGTGGAGGAGTAGAGGACCCTAAGTTCATCTGGTCCCTGGAATTCAGCTAGATATTTATCAAATCACTCTGAACACCTGTGAAATTGATCAGAGATCTGAGAAAAGAAATGCTGCAATTCTAAAAATAGAAAAGTGACCACTTTTTGGAAAATAAAAGGTGTGGAGACGTGAATCCAGGGCGATATATCAGAGGATACTGCATGGGGAGAGAGCCTGCTTAAGGAGGCTACAACAAAGTATTATAAGCAGCAGAGTGCAAAATCAGAACTTTTAGAAGTCTGTTCCAGTGGGGGACATCCCTAGCTTAAAGGTGCTTAGGTGGCAGAGTGGGGTGGAATCCCAGGTGGGACACAGGAGGCTCAGGGTCACAAGAAGAATGGGTTGCCTGAGTGTGGCAGAGTTCCCAGACATCAGAACAGGGAAGCCACTGCAAACAGTGAGTCTAGGATTTAATCAATATAGATATAAGTCAGATATTGGAACTAGAATTCAAAACAATGATTATAAAGATATTAGCTGGGCTTGGAAAAAAGCATAGAAGACACTAGAGAATCCCTTACTGTAAAAATAAGAGAACTAAAATCTAATCAGGCCAAAATTAAAAATGTTATTACTGAGATGCAGTAAAAAATGGAGGCTCTAACAGCTAGGATAAATGAGGCAGAATAGAGAGTCAGTGATGTAGAAGAAAAAATGATGGAAAATAAGGAAGCTGAGAAAAAGATAAACAACTACTGGATCATGAAGAGAGACTTAAAGAATTCAGCAATACCATAAAGCAAAATAATATTTGAATAATAGGGGTCCCAGAAGGTGAAAAGAGAGAGGGGCAGAAGGTTTATTTGAACAAATTACAGCTGAGAGTTTCCCTAACCTGGGGAAGGAAACAGGCATTCAGGTCCAGAAGGCACAGAGATCCCCCCCTCAAAATCAATAAAAATAGGTCAACACTTCAACATAGAATAGTGAAGTTTGCAAATTTCAGAGATAAAGAGAAAATCCTGAAAGCAGCTTGGGATAAGAGGTCCTTAACCTACAGGGGTAGAAACATAAGGCTGGCAGCAGAATTGTCCACAGAGACCTGGCAGGCCAGAAAGGACTGGTATGATATATTCAATGTGCTAAGTGGGAAAAATATGCAGCCAAGAATACTTTATCCAGCAAGGCTGTCATTGAGAATAGAAGGAGAGATAAAGAATTTCCAGTACAAACAGAAACTAAAAGACTTTGTGATCACTAAACCAGCCCTGCAATAAATATTAAAGGAGATCCTTTGGGTGAAGAGAGAGCCCAAAAGTAACAAAGACCAGAAAGGAACAGACAATCTACAGAAACAGCAACTTTACAGGTAATACAATGGCACTAAATTCATATCTTTCAATATTACTCTAATGTAAATGGATAAATGCTCCAATCAAAAGACACAGGGTATCAGATTGTATAAAAAACAAGACCTATCAATATGCTGTCTTCAAGAGACTCATTTTAGACCCAAAGACACCCCTAGATTGAAAGTGAGGGTGTGGAGAACCATTTATCATGCTAATGGACATTGAAAGAAAGCTGGGATAACAATCTTTATATCAGACAAACTAGATTTTAAAACGAAAGATGGTAATAAGAGATGAAGAAGGATTCTATATATAGTAAAATGGTCCATCCAACAAGAAGGTCTAAAAATTATGAATATTTATGCCCCTACATTGGGAGCAGCCAATTATATAAACCAATTAATAGCAAAATTAAAGAAATGCATTGATAATAATACAATAATTGTAGGGGACTTTAACACCCTACTCACAGCAATGGACAGATCATCTAAGCAGAAGATCAACAAGGAAACAAGGGCTTTGAATTACACACTGGACCAGATGGACTTCACAGATATATTCAGAGCATTTCATCCTAAAGTAACAAAATACACATTCTTCTCGAGTGCTCACGGAACATTCTCTAGAGTAGATCACATACTGGGTCACAAATCAGGTCTCAACTGATACCATTCATATTATCAGACCACAATGCTTTAAAACTTGAACTCAAACACAAGAGAAAATTTAGAAGGAACACAAATACATGGAGGTTAAAGAGCATCCTACTAAAGAATGAATGGGTCAACCAGGAAATTTAAGAAGAATTAAAAAAATTCATGGAAACAAATTAAAATGAAAGCACAATAGTTCAAAACCTTTGGGATGCAGCAAAAGAAGTCCTAAGTGAGTAGTATGGAGCAATACAGGACTTTTTCAAGAAAAAAGAAAAGTCTCAAATATACAACCCAACCTTACACCTAAAGGAGCTGGAGAAAGAATAGCAAAGAAAGCCTAAATCCAGCAGTTGAAGAGAAAAAAATAAAGATTGGAGCAGAAATCAATGAAATAGAAATCAAAAGAACAGTAGAACAGATCAATGAAACTAGGAGCTGGTTCTTTGAAAGAGTTAATAAGATCGATAATTTCTAGTTAGACTTATCAAAAAGAAAAGAGAAAGGACTCAAATAAATAAAATCACAAATGAAAGAGGGGAGATTACAACCAACACTGAAGAAATACAAACAATTATAAGAGCATATTATGAGCAACTATATGCCAACAAATTAGGCAATCTGGAAAAAATGGATGCATTCTTAGAAACATAAACTACCAAAACTAAAACAGGAAGAAATAGAAAACCTGAACAGACCCATAAGAAGCAGTTCTCCAAAGAAAACGTACAAATGGCCAACAGGCACATGAAAAAATGCTCCACATCACTTGGCATCAGGGAAATACAAATCAAAACCACAATGAGATACCACCTCACACCAGTTTGAATGACTAAAATGAACAACTCAAGAAACAACAGATGTTGGTGTGGGAGCAGAGAAAGGGGAACCCTTTTACACTGTTGGTTGGAATGCAAACTGGTGCAACCACTCTGGAAAATAGTTTGGAGGTTCCTCAAAAAGTTAAAAATAGAGCTACCCTATGATCCAGCAATTGCATTACTAGGTATTTATCCAAAGGATACAAACCTAATGATTCAAAGGGGCACATGCACCTCAATGTTTGTAGTAGCAATGTTCACAATATCCAAAATATGGAAAAAGCCCAGATGTCCATTGACAGATGAATGGATAAAAAAGATGTGATTTTATATACATATATATATATATATGTACATATTATATGTATATTACATGTAAGTATAATAGATTATTATTCAGCCATCAGAAAGAATGAAATCTTTCCATTTGCAATGACATGGGTGGAACTAGAGGGTATTATGCTAAGCAAAATAAGTCAGTCAGAGAAAGACAGTTATCATATGATCTCACTCATATGTGGAATTTAAGAAACAAAACAGATGAACATAGGGGAAGAGAAGGAAAAATAAAATAAGACAAAAACAGAGAGGGAGACAAACCATAAGAGACTCTCAACCATAAGAAACAAACTGAGGGTTGTTGGAAGGGAGGTGGGTGGGAGGTGGGGTAACTGGGTGATGAGATTTAAGGAGGGCACTTGATGAAATGACCACTGGGTGTTATATGCAACTGATGAATCACTAAATTCTACCTCTGAAACTAATAACACACTATATGTTAATTAAATTTAATTTAAATAAAAAATTAAAAAATGCATTTCTGGGGCGTTTGGGTGGCTCAGTCAGTTAAGCATCTGACTCTTGATTTTGGCTTGGATCATGTTCTTAGGGTCCTGAGATGGAGCCCCATGTGGCGCTTCATGCTGAGTGTGGAGTCTGCTTAAGGATTCTCTCTCTCCTTCTCCCTCTGCCACTCCCTGCTCATACTCTCTCTCAAAAATAAGTAAGTAAGTAAGTAAGTAAAGCATTTCTTTTAGCCACTATATAATTTTGTCTTGCTTTTTTATCCAGTGTAACTCCTGCCTTTTAATCAAAATGGCCAGCTATATCTCTTTATTTTCTCAGAGGTTTGCAGGGTACATCTTTAACTTCTTAAGGTTTGCCTTTAAATAATATTATACTGCTTCATGTGTAATATAACATCCTTACCACAGTACATATACTTCCATTTGCTGTACCCCATTTGTTGTGCTAATATTGTTAGCATTATTATATTAATGCTAATATTGTCATAGGTGTATTTCTACGTATAAGGCCCCAAATATGTTGTTATTTTTTTAAACAGTTGATTTTTTAAAAACAAAGTAAATGGCAAGTAAATGGAACCTTGTATATTTATATGCCATTTCCAGTTTTTTAAATTTTTTTGTATAGATCCAAGTTTCTTTCTGGTATTCCTTGAGTCTGAAGTATGGCCTTTAATATTTCTTTTAGTCGTTATTTCCTAGTGACAACTTCTCTCAGCTTTTGTTTATATTTAAATGTTTTCATTTACCCCCATGCTTGAAGTTATTTTCTCATCATATCAAATTCTAAGTGAACATACTTTACATTCAGCACTGTTCAGGTATTGTTCCATTGTCTTCTTGCTTTTTTTATTTCTAGTGAGAAGTCATTAGTCATTCTTATATTTATTCCCCTGTATGTAATGTGGCTTTTTCTCTGGCTGCTTGATAATGATGTACCTTCCTCTGGTTTTCTTTTGCTTCTTGACTATATGGGCTTCTTCAATATATGGATTATAGTTTTTATTGCTTTTCGGAAATTTTCTGCCTTTATGTCTTCAAATTGTTTTTCCACTGGGAATTCATTTATATATGTATGTTAACCACATGATGTCCCACAAGTCACTAAGTCTTGTCTTTTCTTAAGCCATTTTTCTCTGTGTTCTAGAGTCCAGACAGTTTCTCTTAGGTTCATTGATCTTTTCTTATGGAATGTATAATCTGAGGTTATTCCTATCTAGTGAAGTTCTCGAGGTGAACTTCATCTCTAGAGTTCATTTGATTCATCACAGTTTCTACTTCTATTGTTCTTATGTTTAGTTTTTACTTCAAATTTATGATTATGTTTATAATAGCTGTTTTAATATCCTTGTCTGCTAATTCTACCATCTCTATTATTTCTGCGTCTGTTTCTATTGATTCATTTTTCTTTTGTTTATGGATTATATTTCTAAGCTTCTTTAGTGAAAGTCTAGAGTTGCCTTTCTTCTTGAGCTGGTCTAGTCCTACAACTAAGGTGTAGTTCTTCTTGAGCCTCTACTCCATGCTATGGGTGTTCAAAAAGGTCTCTTTCCCTTCTGGATGATTGAAATTCAAATGTGGTCTCAAAAATGTTTTCACGAAGAGAGATGAGGGATTGCAGAGCTCACTTTATTTTCCTCACTTCGTATAGAGAGTATAGCTCTGTGTTTGAAAAGTGTTGCTTTTTATATTTTTTATACTTTGTCCAGTTTCCTAGTTGTTTATAACAGGAAGGTAAGTCAGGTACTAGTTATTCTGTCATGGACAGGAAATTTTGATATTTATATCATTAAAAAAATCTTTTTATAGTTTCTAAATTTTCTGCAATGAACATGTATTACTCAGAAAATATATGTAATGTTATTGTATGCATTTCTTATTGCTTCTGTAACAAGTTGCCACTAACTTAGTGGCTTTAAAAATGCAAATTTATTTTTTTAAAGATTTTATTTATTTGACAGAGAGAGAGAGAGCACAAACAGGGGGAGAGGCATAGGGAGAAGCAGACGCCCCACTGAATAGGGAGCCCAATGCAGGGCTTGATCCCAGGACACGGGGATCATGACCTAAGCCGAAGGCGGACTCTTAACCGACTGAGCCACCCAGGCACCCCAAAAATGCAAATTTATTATTTTGCAGTTCTGTAGGTCAGAAGATCAACAAGAGTCTCACTGGACTAATATCAAGATGTTGACAGGGCTGCATTCCTTTTAGAGGCACTAGGAGAGAATCTGTTTCTTTGCCTTTCCAGCTTTTAGAGGTTCCTGCATTCCTTGACTTATGGCCACTTTCTCCATCTTCAAAGTCAGAAGCATAATATATTCAAATCTGTTTCTGACTCTGACTCTCCTGCACCCCTCTTTTACTAAAAAAGGACTATGTGATTACATGGGGACCACCTGGTATAATCCAGGATAATCTCCCCAGGTCAAGATTCTTAACTTTATCACCTCTGCAAAGTCCCTTTTGCAATGTAAGGTCATATATTATGGGTTCCAAGGATTAGGACATAGACATCTTTGGGGGACCATTATTCTGCCTACCATAATTATTAATGTACTTGTCATTAGTTATTAGAATAATAAAACATCATTCTTAGAATGTACTACAACAAAAGTTATTCTGTTGACATGTTCCACATACACCCTGAATGACATTAGGGCACCTGGGTTTTGGTAACATCTTAGCAAATTGTGCTATTCATTTTTCTAAGGCAATGTGAAATTGATATGCTGCTTATGTCATAGCAGATGATGCCTTGTCTACAAGGTAGGCTTATTTACAGACTATTGGGATTTGTCAAATATGGCCTTAAATTCTTTGGTTCCTAGTCTCCTGTTTTCTCTAGCCTACTCCTGATTTCTTATGACATCTCTGAGCATAGCTGCCAGTATTAATTTCTAGAGCTATTACCACTCCCTGAGCACTGTACTGAAAATTTTATTCTCGAAAGTTGCCAAAACATTCTCCTTTGATGTCCTAGGTCTATAAATGGTACCATGTTTTTCTAAATTTAGGCTTAAAACCTGTGTCACTCTTGCCTACTTTTTATCCTGATCTTTACTTTCTCCACCTCATCAATTGTCAGATTTTGTAGATTTTTTTTTTCAAGAAATCTCTCAGAAGATCTCTCACATACTTTGCTTCATTTTAATTCCCACAACCATCACGGTATTACATTTATAATATTTGAACTATCACAAATGTTTTCTAATGAGTCTCCTTGTTATTTTCCCTCTCCAAACCACTTTTGCTAGATGACTCTTCCCAAAGATTCATTACTATATGAATTTTTTTAGATACTCCCCAGTGTCTATGAGGTAAATTTCTAACCCTTCAGTATAATATAAAAACCCCCACACTTCCATTTTAACAATTTAAATTCTTCATGTCTGAGCTCAAATCCAACTTCCTTTTATTTTGCTTCCCTTGATTACTTCAGCTTTCAGCAGACTCTCATCTACATGAATGGATTTCTACAGCAGTCTTCTATGGAAATCTTTTAGTAATTTATCAAATTATGCCTTGATTTATCTTTATATAATTATATCCTTTTATGATATAAAAGGATAAAACCCTCTGAGTTTTCCAACTGTAGAATCCATGTTATATAGGTCTTTGAATACTTTATAATATCTAATACCTAGCAGTTAATAAACACTTATTTGTGGGTAAAAGAGAATGGGGTTTAGGGCTACATTTTTTCCAGGGTTTTTTTGGGGGGGGTAGAGAATATGGGAGGTTTTTAAAATACTTTAAAAAACACTTTTATTGTGTCCTTTTAACCATTCTGTAGGGTTAAGTTAGGTATCTCCTTTGGAACAACTATGTGACTTCCATAAAGCAGTTAAATTACTGATGAACAGAGCCAGGTCTCTGTCCTACTTCTATGTTTTTTCTATTCTATTCTCCAACCTCTCAGAATTTGACTCAATATTTCTTATTTTATTTTAAAAATTTTTGGGTCTCCATGCAACCACCTTAGTGACCACACAGACGATGTTAATCATTTTTCTCTAAAACTGACCTCATTTTTTTTGGTTCTCTGTTGGCAGAATAATCTTCCTATAGCTCATGAATCAAATCTACCTTGTTTTTACAGCAGTACCTAAAAGACTCCTTACTTCCTTTACTACACTGTCTTGTATTCCCTGTTTTTCTGTTTCAGTTCACTCTTTTGTAAAACATAGAAAATATAAAGTATATTTGGATTGTTTTAAAATTGTCCCAGATATCTCTTGGGTTGACTCACTGTTAAACCTCATGGAAACCCTAGTTTGTTTGGCTGAACCCAGGACTGGGATTTGGGGAATTATGATAATTATGGCTCATCTTATGATCACAGGCCAAGTATTTCATTTTTCTTTGCTTTTGTTGCTCCATCAGCAAAAGGTAAAATCTATTGCATGTAACCAGAAGGTAGATTGCAAAGGATAGTAAAAGTTGCATGCAGTTTGTGAGTATAAGGTTATATATAAAAGCTAAATATAGCCTTCCCAACTGCTGCAGGGGAATAAAGCTTTTAGGTCTTTCTCCCAGGGGGCCCAGCAATGAGTATATTTCTCAGGTCCCTTTTCCACACCAAATCACATTGTTAAGTGATACATCTGAGATATTTTAATATCTCAATAATATTAATGATGGTGATAATGAAAGTGATGGCCACCATTTGTTGAGCCTTAGAATGTACCAGATTCTGGATCAAACTACAAAATTCCTGTGAGGTCTGTATTCTTATCTCTCTTTTGCTGAAAAAAAAAAAAATAACAAAGGCCCAGTCAGGATAAATGAGTTGCTTGAAGTTACAGAACTAGTGAGGGACAAATCCTCATCTCTCTGACCCCAAGCCTGTGCTCATAACCACATGCCATATCATTTCCATGGACGAAGGCATTGGGCGTACTCAGAGAGCTGTGAAGTGGGTGCTCCTTTTGTTCTTTGTGGCAGTTTGACTAATTTTATAGTCACTAACTTGACTTGTTATGCAAAGGAGATTTTAAGAGAAAGTAAGTTAGAAAATAACTGTATATTTCAACTTGCTTACAATTTGGTTTAAGTATTTGATTCTATGCTCTCTTTGTTACTTTTATTTTTCTTCCTTCCTTCCTTCCTTTACTCCTTTCCTCTCCTTTTATCCCTCTATCCTCTCCTCTCCTCCTCCCTCCTTCTTTTCTTTCCTCCCTTCTTCCTTTTCTTTCCTCCCTTCTTTCTTTTTCTTCTTTCTTCCTTTCTCCTTTCTCCTTTCTTTCTTTCTTTCTTTTTCTTTCTTTCTTTCTTTCTTTCTTTCTTTCTTTCTTTCTTTCTTTCTTTCTTTCTTTCTTTCTTTCTTTCTTTCTCTATCTCCCTTCCCCCCTTCCTTCATTGATGTAATGGCTTTGGGCTTCAACTCTAATACAAGGAGGATTTATTTATTTATTTATTTATTTAAAGATTTTATTTGTTTATTTGAGAGAGAGAGAGTGCGCGCGCTCGAGAGGGGGGAGGGGCAGAGAGAGAGAGGGAGAAGCAGGCTCTCCACTGAGCAGGGAGCCTGATGCGGGGCTCGGCTGGATCTCAGGACTCTGGGACACTCAGGCTGGGTGCTTAACCGGCTGAGCCACCCAAGTGCCCCACAAGAAGGATTTATTAAATTGCTGTCTATTTCCAACACTTATCCTTCAAGTCTCCATTACATTGTGGTGACATTTTGGAAGTGTTCAGGGCAAATTTTAGCTTTCTTAACATGTCATCTAATTTGAGATAATAACAGTAATACTTTCTATTAATTGAGCAGTTTGTTACTAATATCAGAACTTTGCTCCAGGCAATTGTTCCCTAGCTTCACTGGTATCAATACAGAGTTTAAGGCATTTTAGAAACACAACAGGGCAACTTTCTTTATCCCTTGGTTGTCATGGCAGACAGATTTGGCACAGCTGCACACAGCACAGACCATCATCCAGAAATACCTATCTCTGTAAGTATTTAAAAATTCATCAGCCTCCTCCATTGTTGAGGAGTCAAGGCTTTTGGCCCCTATTAGATCCTACAAATCCATTCGTTCATTCCACAGCTAAATGCTGGGCACAGGAATGAACAAAACAGTTAAAAATCCTTAATTTCATGGAGTTTACCCAATGCATATATTCTAGCCATGTTCAATGATCTTTACACACTCCTAGGGTTGGGTAGAGTTTTTCTCTGGGCACAGAACTTGGGATTTGGTAAAATCAGTCAGCTTGAGACTTTAGGTTAATTATCATACAAGTATTTTTTAGTTTGTTACTCTTTTGGACTTACTGGTCTAGATGTATTTCTCCTTGGATAATTTTGGTTCACCTGCATTTTTCACTATGCCTTTTATTTTTTTCAATAACTTCAGCATCCCATCACTAATTCCTTCCACTTCCCATGCTTCAGTATTCTTAAGAGTCCTGTTAGGCTTCATTTTATAGATGACAAAATTAAGACTCAAAGAAATTAAATAATTTCCTCAAGCCCACACAGCTAGTCAGTGGTAGATCTGGAATTTTGATTTAGATATACCTGATTCCAAAGTTGTATTACCAAACACAGTTTTATTCTTCCACTCTAAAAAATTTCTTCCGTGCATTTGCCATTAAGTATTTAATCGCATGGAACTCTGACTTCTCTGAGATAGTCCCTGACTCTTGGCATAGTCCAAACTCTATTGTGTAACATGTGAATGATAGAAACCTATATTATTCCTGGTGCTATTTTCAGCTTAAGATAGTTCTGATCCATTGCAAAATTTAGTGTTTCAGATACCATTTAGTTACAAAAGGGGTATCATCCATTTTCATTGGGAAATTCTTTGGTCTTCTTTTCAACCCTTCTTACTCTGCACCACTCCTCCAAATCAGGCAGCAGAAAGCTTGTTCTATAGATATCCCCAAAACTTTTGAATGAAATTTTTTATTTTTTGAACAAAAACACTACTTCTTTTTTTTTATTATTATGTTATGTTAATCACCATACATTACATCATTAGTTTTTGATGTAGTGTTCCATGATTCATTGTTTACGTATAACACCCAGTGCTCCACGCAGAACAGGCCCTCCTTAATACCCATCACCAGGCTAACCCATCCCCCCACCCCCCTCCCCTCTAGAACCCTCAGTTTGTTTTTCAGAGTCCATAGTGTCTCATGGTTCATCTCCCCCTCCGATTTCCCCCCCTTCATTCTTCCCCTCCTGCTATCTTCTTCTTCTTCTTCTTCTTTTTTTAACATATAATGTATTATTTGTTTCAGAGGTACAGGTCTGTGATTCAACAGTCTTACACAATTCACAGCACTCACCATAGCACATACCCTCCCCAATGTCTATCACCCAGCCACCCCATCCCTCCCACCCCCCACCACTCCAGCAACCCTCAGTTTGTTTCCTGAGATTAAGAATTCCTCATATCAGTGAGGTCATATGATACATGTCTTTCTCTGATTGACTTATTTCGTTCAGCATAGTACCTTCCAGTTCCATCCACATCATTGCAAATGGCAAGATTTCATTCCTTTTGATGGCTGCATAATATTCCAGTATATATATACCACATCTTCTTTATCCAGTCATCTGTCAATGGACATCTTGGCTCTTTCCACAGTTTGGCTATTGTGGACATTGCTGCTATAAACATCAGGGTGCACGTACCCCTTCAGATCCCTACATTTAACACTACTTCTTTTGATAGCTGTTTAGAACTCACATATTTTTCCAATACTACCTGAGTTGAGGGTAGTGGGATTTGTAAAGGGCCCTATGGAAGCAGAATGGGTCCTCTTTGGAGAGATATATGGGGTCAAAGCACATGGGAACAGTCCATGGTTAGGAGCATGACACCCAAGCCCAATTACAGAACCACAAAAACAGAGTGGGTAAAAGTGTGGTACAGTGGAAAGAGCACTACGTGAGATTCAGGCTACCTGTTTTACTTTAGCAAAGTGACCCAGTTTTTCCGGTTTCCGAGTTTCCTAATTTATGGAATTAGGTATATTACACTAGCAATGATGAAACTTCAGAATTACAAGGAGATTCTTTTAAAAACACAGATTACCAGTCTACACTCAGAGATTCTGGTTTAGAAGGTCTAAGATTAGATTGGAAATCTCTGTATTTGAAACAGTTGACCAAGTGATTCTATTGCAGACACTCTGAAAAGAGATTGTATGCGAACCATACATATTATTCTATGCTTCACTGCTTCAATGGACTTTTTCTGTGACTCCATTAAACCTATTTTTTCCCCTTGCAACTTCCTCATCACAAGAAGGGCAATGCTAGTATCCCCGCTGCAAGCCTCTCGTTCAGGATTCTTGCCGCAGCTAGCAGTGTCCTTGGAGTCTAGTTCAAAGCTGGAGAGAATGCACTATGGAGCCGGGAGCCATTGGTGGAGGGGCTGGCCTGAAGGAAGTGAAGTGTTTCAGCCAGAATGTACTGACGCACGACCAGGAAACCACAAGACTGGTGAAAACCTTTCCAAGCCTGAGCCCTATGATCAAAAGAGGTACAGGAAGCAGCTCTGCCAAGAGTCCTTTCTGCTGCTGGCTGGAACCCTGAGCTTCTGAGGCCCTCTGAGCCAACTCCCTGAGCAGATGCTGTCACCCAAGGAGCCATTACTAAAGCTTTTTTTTTTTTGCTTTGCTCTGAGGTGGCCCCACTGGTGGGTGGGAGTGAGTTGCAGTCTCTTTTTTGCTTTCTTGCTTCTTTCTTTTGGCAGAGGTGACCATATGATTGTTCACTCTGATTTTGAAGAAGCCATAGATTACTGGCTTTTTAACCTTTGCCAACTGACTGTTGTTTGGTGCTGAGAGCCAGTATACAAAAACTAAATCCTCAAACTGTTACAATACCTAGATCACCTGATCAGCAAATATCAATAGCCTGGACTTCAACAGGAGTGAACTTCCTTTATTTATTGCATCATAACCATTCCCCCTTCTCCTAGGTTAGTTGTGTGTGTGTGTGTGTGTGAGAGAGAGAGAGAGAGAGAGAGAATTCCTTATAAGAATACACTTAACCAGGAATTGCATTCAGATCCTGTCACAGATATAGATCATGTCTAGATTCAAGGTTAAAATAATTCTGTTCCTGTGAATTCTTTTTCTTTCCTTGGCCAGAGTAACTGCCAGTTGCCATGTAATAAATCACATCATCATATAGCAGATCCAATTAATAGCCGAGACCTGCAAAATAACTGAACCATGTCCTGAGAGCTAAATGGCGGAGAAATTGGACTGACCATGAACACTTCAAACTGATTGCTTAGTAGTGGGGTATTTTTCCTGGAAACACAACAGAATAAATCTGAACTATTGATTCTGTCATGGGTACAGTCTCCCATGTAGAGGAAAATAAAGCAAGTGTGATGAATTTTTCATTTGGCCTTCTGCCGGCTTTCTTGCTTTTTGCTTTGCGTTGCATGCCTACATTTTTATTCTGTAAACCCGTACTAAATGGTCAATGATATTGCCCTCATGGCATAAAATCTACAGTCTTTTAATCTATTTGTTACCGAAATGTCAGCAGGTATGAGGTGGCCAACAGCTTTTTTGAGATAATGCCCTGGATCTTAGCTTAGGTTTCAGTCATTTTAGGAAACGAAAAATTCAGTAAGAAGAGGCCATATACTGTCTGCAAAGACATTAGGGGTCAACATTCAGGCAACAATACACACAAACTGAGCAGTGACAATCAAGTGTTTTCTTAGTATTCCTCCCCTGGTGCTATTATGTAGAATAGAAACTGCAAACACACTATGCTGCAGTGTCTTCTGAGACATGCCTTATTTGGGGGAAGCACTTAACTTCGTGTACTGCTGACACCAAAAATTTGAAAATAAAACTTTTTTTTCCTCTCTCTCTCTCTCTCTCCCTCCTTCACTTTTGGCTCAGCGTATCCTACCAAAACACACTTCATAAGACTTCTTTATAGAAAGAATGTTTCAAAAATATAATATTTCCATCTGTTATTTCAATAATACATGCTCTGGGACTCTCTTTATGAACCATTTTCCTTTCTTTGCTCTCATTTAGATGTATAAATATTTGATTCAAAAGCCCTGAGGAGTAGTCAGCCAATCAGGTCACAGAACTGTGAACATTCCTAACCCTATAATTTTGTCTGTAGCAGGCGCCTCCCGCTGTGGAACTAACTGCTAAGGGATTATAGCAATGTAATCCTCAGACTGTTCCATCTCAAGGTTACTCTCAAGTGGAGAGAAGGAAGCAGTTTTAATTTTGATAAAATAAACTTTATTTTGTAACTTTATTATTTGTTTTTCTTTCTCTTTTCAACACTTTATAATAGACGTGTCTGGTAATTTGAAGTGAGCCTCCCTGGTTGAGGCGCCCTAGGCCACCCCATATTCCTGTAGCTTTTTAAAGAGGTAGCCACACAACATTTGGTCCTGTCACTCCAAAGTGCAGAACTTGAGTTTTTTCTCCCTCGTATGAACTGTATACTGACTTTTATTAAACATACTCAAATGGTGTTTTACCAACGGGTGGCAACAAAAGTTGCATAAGTGCTGTCATGCCACCCAGATATGTTGGAAATGTCACACCTTCTGCAAAATTTTAAGTTACTTTTCTATTTGTTAGACTTTTCCCACCAGAGCTCTACTTCAGCAATTACTGAATCATTTGAAGTTACAGCATGAATTTCACGGGAACTCCCTCTTTGATATAAACTCAAACGTGTTGCTAGGAATAAAAGATGTTTATGGATGAAATTTAATATATTTTGAATCAAGCTCAAAGAGATTTTTTGCTGTGTGTGAAGAATAAAATAAAAATTCCTTTTATGAATTTTATGACTGGATGATGGGTGGGGAAAAGCATTTTCCAGGATGCAAATATTTTCCTGTTTCTTTTTTGTTTTTTTAATTTAAATTCAATTAGCCAACATATATAGTACGTCATTAATTTTTGATGTAGTGTTCAATGAGTTCCTGTTTCTTCTTAAATTAAAAAACCCCACAAAGTTATAGATACACACATAAAATTAAGCCTAATTGTTAGCATGTAAATAGTCAAATTTTTCTGGAGACAAGAGGGCAAAAATGTGGCAATGCTTTAAAATGTCTACAACTTTGACCAAGAAATTATGCCTTCAGAAGATGACTCAGGAAATACTCAAGAAATCATGACACAAAAGTATACATCCAAAGATGTTTATCATTGCATTGTTTGAAAGAATGGACTATGTGAAGAGTTTACATTTAAAAGTTCATTAACATCTAAATAAGAAATCACATATATTTAATGTTGCTTTAAAAAGATCTTTTCCTAAGTATTAATTTGAAGGTTGTCATTGTTAAGTGTTAATGAGTTAAACACTATCAAAAAGTGTTTGGTTCAATCTAGATATGATGGATGTTAGGATGATAATCTTTAGAAGAATAGTTAACTTTCACTTCCAGCCATGACAAATAGTTTGTATTTGATCAACACACTAACAATAATTTGAATGGTGGATAAATTTTTAAAATTTTGGTGGCACTGGAGAACCATAAGGCAGCTAGAAATTAAGGGTTGAAGATCTTAAAAATAATAGAAGAAAGAGATGAGCCTAACATTTGGTGCTGTTTCCCCATTAAGGTATTTCCCAATTTAGAAGCAGCCAAGAAATTAAGAAACTGAGGGCAGCTTTTGCAGTTTTATGGGACTGAAGGGACAAAAATTAGATATTGGAGTCTGTGAAGGTGTTAAGGATCTGATAAATAACCAAGCTTTCAGTTGGGACCCCTAAAGGGCTACAAACCAGGAGGAAAAATGAACTTAATCAGCCCTTGCAGAGACTAAAACTCTAAAAGCTTAATCCCAGATTAGAATAAAGTGATCTGCTTAGGCCAATGGTCCACCAAAAGCAGTTAATGCTCTATGCAGGGAGATAACATCATTAAAAGTTTTCTAGAGGGGAGGGGGGTGGGGGTATGGGTTAGCCTGGTGATGGGTATTAAAGAGGGCACATATTGAATGGAGCACTGGGTGTTATATGCAAACAATGAATCATGGAACACTACATCAAAAACTAATGATGTCATGTATGGTGATTAATATAACATAATAAAATTTAAAAAAGCTTTCAACTCTCTTTAAAATATTCTATACACAATGATAGTATTTCATTAAATATTATCAGACATTCCGGTAAGCAAGACCAAATGAGCAAAAGTGCAGAGAAAAAAGACACTCAGGGAAAAAAAGACCTATAGGAAAAATATTTATTACTGTTATCAGACTTGGACTTTTAAATTGCTATGATTAATATTTCTGAGAAAATAGAAGACAGGGTGAAAAATTTCAGTAGAGAACTGGAGTCTATAAATAAAATTGAATCAAAATTTTAAAATAAAAATACAATAACTGAGTTTTAAAAATAAGTAGCTAAATTTAAGAGCAGATTATACATAGCTAAAATAGAATGAGTAAATTGGAAGATAAGTGAGTAAAATAATCCAGGATAAAATATAAAAGGAGAAAGGAAAATACAGAATAAAAGAGTCAAATAGCATTGTAAGAAAGTCTAACAAATGTGTCATTGCAGTCTTAGATAAGGAGAAAGACAAAAGGAGTGGAATAGAAGCAATATTTGAAGAGATAATGGTTGATAATTTTCCCAAGCTGCTGAAAAACATCAAGCCATAGATTGAAGAAGTATTATGAATGCCAGGTAGGAAAATATGAAGAAAGTCACACCAGGGAAAATCATAATAAAGCTACTGAAAACCAAAAAGAAGAAAAACCTGAAAAGCAGCCAGATAAAAGATTTTGATTTCAAAGAAGAAAAAATAACTTCTCAGTAGAGACGATGGAAGGCAGTAGTGAAAATCATATTCAAATAGCTGAGAGAAAAGAATTTCCTACCTCAAATTCTGTACCTGGTAAAATTATCTTTTAAAATTAAGGTAAAATAAAGGCATTTCCAAGCAATGAAATACTGAGAGTCTTCATTATCAGCAGAGGTTCACTAAAAGTAATTCTAATGGGAATTCTTCAGACAGAAGAAAAATGATCTCTTATGGAAGCATGGGAATGCAGGAAGACATAAAGAGAAGTTAAAATAGAATAAAGAGAAATGGAAGAGTGGAGCAAGATGGCAGAGAAGTAGGAGACCTGGATTTCATCTGGTCCGAGGAATTCAGCTGGATAGGGATGAAACCATTCTGAACACCTACGAACTCAACAGGAGATCGAAGAAAAGAATACCAACAACTCTCTGAACAGAAAAGCGACCACTTTCTGGAAGCAGGGACCCAACAAGCAGCAGATCCGGGGAGACTCCCCTTCCTCCCCCGGGAGGAGCGGCACGGAAGTGCACTGCAGGGATCTGCTGGGTTTGGAGACTCCACATGGGGTTATGTGCCAGAGATAGAAACCCTCGGTCACAGGCCGGATGAGCACGGAGTGCAGCTGGAGACCGGGGAGACGGGAGTGATTGCTTTTCTCTGGGGGTTCACTGATGAGTGGGGCCCCGAGTTCTCAGCTCCTCCGGGGAGGAGATTGGGAGGCCACCATTTTCACCCTCATCCTCCAAAGCTGTACAGAAAGCTTGCAGGGAACAAAAACTCCCAAGAGCAAATCCAAGCAGAATACTTAGCCCAGACCCAGCAAGGGCGGGGCAATTCTGCCTCCGGCAAAGACATTTGGGAACCATGGCAACAGGCCCCTCCCCCAGAAGATCAGCAAGAACAGCCAGCCAAGACCAAGTTTACCGATCAATGAGAACGGCAGAACTCCAGCGCTAGGGGAATAATGCACATAGAATCCATGGCTTTTTTTCCATGATTCTTTAGTCTTTCAAAGTTAATTTTTTTTTAAATGACTATTTTTTTTTGAATTTTTCTTTTTCCCTTTTTCAACCAACATCTTCTCAATCCCTTTTTTAAAAATCATTTTTATTTTTCATTTTTAGAGTCATATTCTATCCCTTCATAGTAGTTACCTGTATTTTTGGCATATATATATATATATATATATATATATATATATATATATATATAAATTGTTCTCTCTTTAAAATTTTGAGTTACAGTTTCTTCTAACAGATCAAAATATACCCTAAATCTCTAGTGTATGGCTTTGTTCTAGTCTCCTGCCTGATCACATTCTCTCCTTTTTTTTTTCTTTTTTTTTTAAATCCTTTTCTTTCTTTTTTCAAACAACTTCTTATCTATCAATTCCTTTTATAAAATTTTTTATAATTTTCATCTTTACAGTCCTATTCCATCCCTTCATCGTATTAACCCTTATTTTGTACATATATAAGTTTTTCTTTCTTTAAAATTTTGGGAGACATTTTCTTCCAACAGACCAAAATACAGCCAATATCTAGTGTGTGGCACTGATCCATGCACCAGCCTGATCATATTTGATCATATTCTGATTTTTGGTTTTGTTTTGTTCTGTTTTTGTTTGTTTATCCTTTTCTTTTTTCTTTTTCTTTTTTCTTTCTTTCCCTTTCTTTCCCCCCGGCTTCAGGTCTTTTCTGATTTGTTTAGAGTATATTTATTGGGGAAGTTGTTACCCTGTTAGCATTTTGTTCTCTCATTCATCTATTCTCCTCTGGACAAAATGACAAGATGGAAAAAATCACCTCAACAAGAAGAACAAGAGGTACTACCAACTGCCAGGGACCTACTCATTACAGACATTAGTACGATGTCGGATCTAGAGTTCAGAAACATGACTTTAAAGATACTAGCTGGGCTTGAAAAAAGCATGGAAGTTATTAGAGAAAACCTTCCTGGAGAAGTAAAAGAACTAAAATCTAACCAAGTCAAAATCAAAAAGGCTATTAATGAGGTGCAATCAAAAACGGGGGCGCTAACTGCTAGGATAAATGAGGCAGAAGAGAGAATCAGTGAGATAGAAGACCAAATGATGGAAAATAAAGAAGCTGAGAAAAAGAGAGATAAACAACTACTGAATCACGAGGGCAGAATTCTAGAGATAAGCAATACCATAAGATGAAACAACATTAGAATAATTGGGATCCCAGAGGAAGAAGAAAGAGAGAGGGGGGCAGAAGGTATATTGGAGCAAATTATAGCAGAGAACTTCCCTACTTTGGGGAAGGAAACAGACATCAAAATCCAGGAGGCACAGAGAACCCCTCTCAAAATCAATAAAAATAGGTCAACACCCCGACATCTAATAGTAAAACTTACGAGTCTCAGAGACAAAAAGAAAAAATCCTGAAAGCAGCTTGAGAGAAGAGATATGTAACCTACAATGGTAGAAACACTAGATTGGCAACAGACCTATCCACAGAGACCTGGCAGGCCAGAAAGGACTGGCAGGATATATTCAGAGCACTCAACGAGAAAAATATGCAGCCAAGAATACTATATCCAGCTAGGCTGTCATGGAAAATAGAAGGAGAGATAAAAAGCTCCCAGGACAAACAAACACTAAAGGAATTTGCAAACACGGGACCAGCCCTACAAGAAATATTGAAAGGGGTCCTCTAAGCAAAGAGAGAGCCTAAAAGCAACATAGACCAGAAAGGAACACAGACAATATACAGTAACAGTCACCTGACAGGCAATACAATGGCACTAAATTCGTATCTTTCAATAGTTACCCTGAATGTAAATGGGCTAAATGCCCCAATCAAAAGACACAGGCTATCAGATTGGATAAAAAAAACAAGACCCACCGATATGCTGTCTGCAAGAGACTCATTTTAGACCCAAAGACACCCCCAGATTGAAAGTGAGGGGGTGGAAAACAATTTACCATGCTAGTGCACACCAAAAGAAAGCTGGGGTGGCAGTCCTTGTATCAGACAAATCAGATTTTAAACCAAAGACTGTAATAAGAGATGAGGAAGGACACTATATCCTACTTAAAGGGTCTCTCCAACAAGAAGATCTAACAATTGTAAATATCTATGCCCCTAACGTGGGAGCAGCCAATTATATAAGGCAATTAATAACAAAAGCAAAGAAACACATTGACAACAATACAATAATAGTGGGGGACTTTTACACCCCCCTCATTGAAATGGACAGATCATCTAAGCAAAAGATCAACAAGGAAATAAAGACTTTAAATGACACACTGGACCAGATGGACCTCACAGACATATTCAGAGCATTCCATCCCAAAACAATAGAATACACATTCTTCTCTAGTGTCCATGGAACATTCTCCAGAATAGATCACATCCTAGGTTACAAATCAGGTCTTAACCAGTACCAAAAGATTGGGATCAGTCCCTGCATATTTTTAGACCACAGTGCTTTGAAACTAGAACTCAATCACAAGAGGAAAGTCGGAAAGAACTCAAATACATGGAGGCTAAAGAGCATCTTACTAAAGAATGAATGGGTCAACCAGGAAATTAAAGAAGAATTTAAAAAATTCATGGAAACCAATGAAAATGAAACACAACTGTTCAAAATCTTTGGGATACAGCAAAGGGGGTCCTAAGAGGAAAGCATATAGCAATACAAGCTTTTCTCAAGAAACAAGAAAGGTCTCAAATACACAACCTAACCCTACACCTAAAGGAGCTGGGGAAAGAAGAGCAAATAAAGCCTAAGTCCAGCAGGAGAAGAGAAATAATAAAGATCAGAGCAGAAATCCATGAAATAGAAACCAAAAGGACAGTAGAATAGATCAACGAAACTAGGAGCTCGTTCTTTGAAAGAATTAACAAGATTGATAAACCCCTGGCCAGACTTATCAAAAAGAAAAGAGAAATGACCCAAATCAACAAAATCATGAATGAAAGAGGAGAGATCACAACCAACACCAAAGAAATACAAACAATTATAAGAACATATTATGAGCAACTCTATGCCAGCAAATTAGATAACCTGGAAGAAATGGATACATTCCTAGAGATGTATCAACTACCAAAACTGAACCAGGAAGAAATAGAAAACCTGAACAGACCTATAACCACTAAGGAAATTGAAGCAGTCATCAAAAATCTCCCAAAACACAAAAGCCCAGGGCCAGATGGCTTCCCAGGGGAATTCTACCAAACATCTAAAGAAGAATTAATACCTATTCTTCTGAAACTGTTCCAAAAAATAGCAATGGAAGGGAAACTTCCAAACTCGTTTTATGAGGCCACCATTACCTTGGATCCCCAAATCAGACAAAGACCCCATCCACAAGGATAATTACAGACCAATATCCTTGATGAACATGGATGCAAAAATTCTCACCAAAATACTAGCCAGTAGGATCCAACAGTACATTAAAAGGATTATTCACCACGACCAAGTGGGATTTATCCCTGAGCTGCAAGGTTGGTTCAACACCCGCAAATCAATCAACGTGATATAATACATTAACAAAAGAAAGAACAAGAATCATATGATCCTCTCAATAGATGCAGAAAAAGCATTTGACAAAGTACAGCATCCTTCTTGATCAAAACTCTTCAGACTATAGGCATAGTGGGTACATACCTCAATATCATAAAAGCCATCTATGAAAAAAATACAGTGAATATCATTCTCAATGGGGAAAACTGAGAGCTTTCCCCCTAAGGTCAGGAACACGGCAGGGATGTCCACTATCACCACTGCTATTCAACATAGTACTAGAAGTCCTAGCCACAGCAATCAGACAACAAAAAGAAATCAAAGGCATCCAAATCGGCAAAGAAGAAGTCAAATTCTCACTCTTTGCAGATGATATGATACTTTATGTGGAAAAACCAAAAGACTCCACCCCCAAACTGGTAGAACTCATACAGGAATTCAGTAAAGTGGCAGGATATAAAATCAATGCACAGAAATCAGTGGCATTCCTATACACCAACAACAAGACAGAAGAAAGAGAAATTAAGGAGTCGATCCCATTTACAATTCCACCCAAAACCATAAGATACCTAGGAATAAATCTAACCAAAGAGGCAAAGGATCTGTACTCAGAAAATTATAAAATACTCATGAAAGAAATTGAGGAAGACACAAAGAAATGGAAAAACGTTCCATGGTCATGCATTGGATGAACAAATATTGTGAAGATGTCAATGCTACCTAGAGCAATCTACACATTCAATTCAATCCCCATCAAAATACCATCCACTTTTTTCAAAGAAATGGAACGAATAATCCTAAAATTTGCATGGAAGCAGAAAAGACCCCGCATAGCCAGAGGAATGTTCAAAAAGAAAAGCAAAGCTGGTGGCATCACAATTCCGGACTTCCAGCTCTATTACAAAGCTGTCATCATCAGGACAGTATGGTAATGGCACAAAAATGACACACAGATCAATGGAATAGAATAGAGGGCCCAGAAATTGACACTCAACTCTATGGTCAACTAATCTTCGACAAAGCAGGAGAGAATGTCCAATGGAAAAAAGACAGTCTCTTCAACAAATGCTGTTGGGAAAATTGGACAGCCAATTTTGCAGAATTGATGGACCAGAAGAAGAAACTGGACCATTTCCTTACACCACACACAAAAATAGACTCAAATGGTTGAAAGACCTCAACGTGACACAGGAGTCCATCAAAATCCTAAAGGAGAACACAGGCAGCAACCTCCTTGACCTCAGCCACAGCAACTTCTTCCTAGAAACATCGCCAAAGGCAAGGGAAGCAAGGTCAAAATGAACTATTGGGACTTCATCAAGATAAAAAGATTTTGCACAGCAAAAGAAACAGTCAACAAAACCAAAAGACAACCGACAGAGTGGGAGAAGATATTTGCAAATGACATATCAGATAAAAGGCTAGTATCCAAAATCTATAAAGAACTTATGAAACTCAACACCCAAAGAACAAATGATCCAATCAAGAAATGGGCAGAGGACATGAACAGACATTTTTCCAAAGAAGACATCCAAATGGCCAACAGACACATGAAAAAGTGCTCAACATCGCTCGGCATCAGGGAAATCCAAATCAAAACCTCAATGAGATATCACCTCACACCAGTCAGAATGGCTAAAATTAACAAGTCAGGAAATGACAGATGTTGGTGGGGATGTGGAGAAAGGGGAACCCTCCTACACTGTTGGTAGGAATGCAAGCTGGTGCAGCCACTCTGTAAAACAGTATAGAGGTTCCTCAAAAACTTGAAAATAGAGCTACCGTACGACCCAGCAATTGCACTACTGGGTATTTACCCCAAAGATACAAATGTAGGGATCCGAAGGGGTACGTGCACCCCGATGTTTATAGTAGCAATGTCCACAATAGCCAAACTGTGGAAAGAGCCAAGATGTCCATCGACAGATGAATGGATAAAGAAGATGTGATATATATATATATATATATATATATATATATATATATATACACACACAATGGAATATTATGCAGCCATCAAAAGGAATGAAATCTTGCCATTTGCAGCGAGACGTGGATGGAACTGGAGGGTGTTATGCTGAGCGAAATAAGTCAATCAGAGAAAGACATGTATCATATGACCTCACTGATATGAGGAATTCTTAATCTCAGGAAACAAACTGAGGGTTACTGGAGTGGGGGGTGGGATGGGAGGGATGGGGTGGCTGGGTGATAGACATCAGGGATGGTATGTGCTATGGTGAGTGCTGTGAAGTGTGCAAGACTGTTGAATCACAGGTCTGTACCTCTGAAACAAATAATGCAATATATGTTAAAAAACAAAAAAAAAGAAGATAGCAGGAGGGGAAGAATGAAGGGGGTGAAATCAGAGGGGGAGATGAACCATGAGAGACGATGGACTCTGAAAAACAAACTGAGGGTTCTAGAGGGGAGGGGGGTGGGAGGATGGGTTAGCCTGGTGATGGGTATTAAGGAGGGCACATTCTGCATGGAGCACTGGGTGTTATGCACAAACAATGAATCATGGAACAGTACATCAAAAACTAATGATATAATGTATGGTGATTAACATAACAATAAAAAATTTAAAAAAATAAATCCTAAAAATTGAAAAAAAAGTATAAAGAGAAATATCTTGTGGGATTAAGGGATATATATAAATCAAAACATGTGACTTCAAAAGCACAAAGAATGGATAGAGGTAAAGAATTTAAAGTGCTAAAGAACTTGCATTTGTAGGAAATAGCAAAACTATTCATTTGTATCAGCCTTAACACATCCTAATATCAGAGTAACCACTAAAAATATAACTAACAACAAAAAGAAAATAATAAAATGGTAGGTTTAAACTCAAATGTACCAGTAATTACATTAAGTATAAATGGACTAAATCCTCTATTTAGAAGACTAAAATGATCAAATTTGTATTAAAAACACACACAACTGCATGCTGCTTATAAGAGACACATTTTAAGTACACAAAAGGTTGAAAGTAAAAAGGTTCAAAGATATATATCACGTTCGTTATTTCATATGTGTCTTTAAGTTCTCTGTCTACTTGAAAGAGACCATAAGTAAAAATCATAGACAATTCTTTATGTGGTTTGTGGTGTAGTTAATACAAGAGAGAAAAATTTAAATTCCAGTTAGTGGATACTAATTCAAAATAAAGGCATTGGCCTTCCAACAAAAGATTACAAAACAAATGAAATGTATTTTTTTTTATTTTAAATAAATGTACTTGTTACAGCTGCCATAACAAAGGTAGTTTGTGATCTCTGCAAATATGTTTGCATGAATTAATATGCATAAGGAGACAGAGAGAGGAGATGTAAGAGCAAAAATTAAGGTTGACAAAAGCGACAAGGAAAACAGCATATCTGCCTTCCTATCTGGCTTCATGAACTGGTTTTTAGTTTTCTTGTAGAGAGATAGACCAAAGCTATAGGATCTGTTTTCCAGAAAGATTTGAAGGGATTCTGGGCACAAGACAATTATTATGGGGCATTTTAACAAATTGTAACCCAGAATAGGAAAGAATTCTCTCTGTCCCTCACCTTACAATGTAGGTCCAGCACTCTGAGGCTCAAAATGTCCATCAGTTTAGAGTACTTTGCCCAATAGGGCAGGACACTGGCAAGACAGGAAACTACAGATTGCCTTGACAAGACGGCTGTCAAGATGTATGGGCCTAATTGTTCCTCACACATGTAAAAGCTCCTTGAGGGGCTGCAGAGATAACTGGGAAAGATTGTGAAGCTTAAGATACTCCAGAGAAGAAAGGGATGAGTTCTTAAAAAATTGAGTTTTAAAATATTGGTTACTTTGTTTATAACTATGGTCATTGTGTTACAGTAAAAAAATTGTAAGGTTCCTAATTGCCTCCTTGACAATTTTTTTCACCATTGTATGATGGAGAAATGTGGCCTCATAATTTTGGATATTAACTTAAGAATATCGTTGGAAAACTTTTTGTATGTATGTGAAAAGGATTTGTAGTGGATGCTGTGGCCCAGCCTCCACCTTCCCATATCCTCTTTTAGGTGGGAAGGACTTATTTTCCTAGCTGCTGAGAATGCTGCTATCTGAAAACCTTTATCTGTGTGCTCTTTCTTGGAATTCCCTCACCCATGGTCACACCCTTTTTCCAGGTCAGCCGTTGTCCAATGAATGAAAGTTATAAAGGTCCTGCTCTAGCCTCAAGTTGGACAACACTGAAAGAACATCCCAGTTTCAGAGCGCTGCTGAGTTCAGATGCGCCCTTTGTTGTGATAGCACTGCAGTCTAACACCTCCATCTGCTGCTATGCCTCCCGTCCTTCTGTCACAAGTACTGATTCCAAAAGCATTCCCTAATGAACTTCCCACGCATCAATGTCTACCGCACTCTGCTTTTTGGGCAAATTTTAACAGGTTTGTTCACTAACTTCGATCACTCTTTATAGTTTTGCAGGATATCGAAAGGGATTTAGCTTTATTGAGGGAGGGACTGTGGCTCATTGTCATAGACCAATCTTCCAGACTGAGTGGCAAGATATCCTAGGGTTTGCCAGGGGGCATTATAGAATGTTCATGAAACAGAGGAAAACATTTATTACCCATGGTTTTATCTCATTCTTGCACTAATAAACTGCCTTTGTTTTTGTGTTTTTATCTCTAGCATTTGTCCAAATTTATATTAGCTACACATGTTTAGATAAAGGAAGAGAAAACTATTTAAATTAGATAGAAAATGGGGGTTATTGTAGAATGTAAGACTGACTCAGAAAATCCAAGGAAAACAAAAGAACTAAAATCCAGGAATGTGGAATGGGAGCAGTTCTGGGAATACTGATCTTGAAAGAAGATAGAGGTTTTCCTTGATTTAGAATTTCAGATGCTTTTGCCTCTAAGTATGTATGGTTGGATATAATCCCATTCTCTTCTTCCTTTTCTACCCAAGAAACTTGATTGTGGCAAAATTGGAGCCTTCCTATGTGTTTTTTGAATTCTTAGTGAAGATTTGCATTGGCTGGACCTGAGGTCACATTGTAACTCTAATAACTTGAGCTGTAGAATCTTTGACCCTCAGCTTGCTTTGTCCTTTGTGAGAGCTTGAGCTGCTTTCAGGTCAGGGAGAGACTCATAGCATGAAGATTTTTGTCACTTTTGAAAAGCCCAGGAAGCCCTTGGATTTACAGGCTCAGATGCAGTTTTGAATATATACCATACATCTGGAGAATTCATTTATTATTAATTTAATTATTGTAAGTAGGAACAAGAGCTTAGAATAGAATCAAGAACGAATGATGATAGTTAAAATGAAAAATTCTGTCCATCAAGAGTTACCATTAAGAAAGTGAAAAGACAGGGTCGCCTGGGTGGCTCAGTTGGTTAAGTGTCTGCCTTCAGCTCAGGTCATGATCTCAGGGTCCTGGGATTGAGCCCTGTGTCAGGCTCCCTGCTCAGAGGAGAGCCTGCTTCTTCTCTCCCTCTGCCCCTCCCCCTCCCCGACCCCCCTCCCCCTGAGCTCATGCTCTCTCTCTCAAATAAATAAATAAAATCTTTAAAAAAAAGTGAAAAGACAAATCACAAAGAGTAAACAATATTTTCAATACATGTATCTCTCAAAAGATTCATACCCAGAATATATAACGAATACCTACAAATTAATAAGACAGAAAACCTAATTAAATATGGGCAAAAGGTTTGAACAGACATGTCGAAAAGAGATTCAAATGGTCAATAAACATATCAAAAGGTGCTCAAAATTAATAGTCCTTCAGGGAAATCCAAATTAGAACCTCAAGATGAGCATACTACACAGCCACCCGAATGTATTGGCAAAGAATATGAAACTCAAATGATGCTGGTGGGTGTGTAAATTGGTATAACAAAGTTAGAAAACTGTTTGATACTATATATTAAATATGGACATATGTATATCCTATTTCCTCACAATTCCATCCTTAGGTTTATACCACTAGAAGTTCACATATGTGGTGACCAAAAGACATGTACAAAACGTTTTAGTAGAACTATTCAAGCCAAAATTAAAAATAAGCGAAATATCCATCAGTAACAGAATGGAAAGTAAGATGTGTTCTATATATGTAATGAAGTACTAAATTGCAATGACAATAATCAAACTACAGTTACATGCATCAACATGGGTGACTCTCATTCAACATTATGCTGAGTGAATGAAGCAAGACACAGAAGAGTATATATTGAAGAAGGATATAAATTTCAAAAACATGCCAAAAATACATATGATGGTGGGAAGATATAGTAACTGGAAAGAAACACAAGGGGGCTTCTTGGGGTTGTGATGGTTTCTTGTTTCTGATGTCGCTCCCCATTACATAGGTGTGTTTATTTTTTTTTTTATTTTTTATTTTTTTAAAGATTTATTTATTTATTTATTTGACAGAGAGAGAGACAGCGAGAGAGGGAACACAAGCAGGGGGAGTGGGAGAGGGAGAAGCAGGCTTCCCGCGGAGCAGGGAGCCCGATGCGGGGCTCGATCCCAGGACCCTGGGATCATGACCTGAGCCGAAGGCAGACGCTTAATGACTGAGCCACCCAGGCGCCCCGGTGTGTTTATTTTAAGAATATTAATTAAGTAATGATGATTCATTTATACTTCAATAAGGGGAGGGGGAAAACACTCAAGAGGGAGTTTTGTTCATGTTATGGGAAAAATACATTTTTTTTCCAATAAAGGAATGAGAAAGGAGTACAGAAATAGCTCATTTGAGTTTCACTTCCTTAAAAAGGACTTTTTAATAATATGAAGGATACTCCATGGAATTTTGGGATTTAAAAAAAATCAAAGCCAAAGGATTATAACCCTTTTCAATATTTCTATAATTAGTATTCAATCATGACTTCTGATTCTTGAGGCTGTTAGGCATGAATACTTTTCTTAAATGAGATATTCATCTTGATTAACGAAGAAAAATTCATCCATTTACATATGGCCCATTGTAGACTGTGATTTAGAGCCAGGGGGAGTCTCAAGGATAGATCATTGTTTGATAAATGAGGTAGTTATTTAACACTACATCTGCCTCATGATGCACAGACCCAGAGGGAAAAGATGCAGGTGGTAGGTAGACATTAAACCTTCTCAGAAACTCACAAAGTTGAAAACTCTGAATAGAAACCTTGAGAAACTCTAGTTTACTGTGAGAATGAAGGGGGCCAGTGAGATAAGCCTCTAGAAGGAGACCCCAGAGGGGGTAGCTGAACTCAAAGTAATCCATTCCTAGGAGACCTATTCAGGTAAGAGTAAGTCTATAGCAGACCATTTCCCCCACTTCTATTTTTTGCTGTGAACATTATGTAAAAGCTAGGAAACTGTTTCAGTGGACAAACATTAAAAACAAAATGGCTTTGTTTGAGCTACAAATTTCTATCTAAAGCCAAGAAGCAGGGTAACCAGCATTGGAAGGGCTCTACACTGTAGCTATGGCACTTCTCCAAAACAGAGTGAGTCTCCGATGGAATGCAAGACAGAATTTCTTAATTGTTTTTTCAGTGACTTTTGTATAGTTCTAGAAGCTAACATAGTCAAATGCTTATTTTTCAGATACAAATTACAATGATGCACCATAAATGTTTTCATCTCAACAATGGTCTTTAATAAATCTAGTGTGGTTTTTATCTTTGCAAAAAGAAATTTCACAAATAGAAATATCTTAATATGTTTGAAGCAATTTGTACTTTCTTTTGAATTTTTGCCATCTTTTAATATGACAGTGACAAAAAAAAATTCCTTCAGAGAATGAGAACAAAGAAAAATAAGATTGCTTTGGATTTACCTTTACACTTTGGCCAGTAGACATGAAATCAGTGTGACAACTCAAAGGGAATGATGCCTCTCTGATACTTGTTTCCTTGGTGCTCTTCATGCGATGTCTGGGTCATTTTCATAGGGTTTTCAGCATCTTCAGAGTAATTAATATATTTCTGGAGCCATCCTGATAACCAACAGTTGTCAGGTGTCACTAACAGTATTAGTCCATCTTCTTTCTTCCTTTTTTTTTTTTTTTTAAGATTTTATTTATTTATTTGAGAGAGAGAGAGAGCATGAGCAGGAGCAGAGGGAGAAGCAGACTCCCCACTGAGCAGGGAGCCGGACATGGGACTCAATCCCAGGACCCTGAGATCATGACCTGAGCTGAAAGCAGAAGCTTAATCGACTAAGCCACCCAGGCGCCCCTCCATCTTCTTTCTTAATAAACATGAATTCCAGGGGTTCAAGAAAGCTTAAAACCCATTTGGCTCCCAGAATTGTGGGAAATTTGATAGCCTTCAGAATGAAAGTGGCATCTTGGAAGTGAGTGATGCACTATTCCTTGCCTGGTTCAAAGGAGGACATTTTGATAAAGGCTTATATAAGTAAAAATTCTTCCTTCATTTCAACAATTTTATAATTCCCTTAAAATTTGGACTCTCTTACCCATCATTCAACCACACAGGCCACATTCTTACTAGACTGTGAAGTTATTTTGTTGTTGTTGTTGTTTGGAAAAAGCTTTCTGTTCTTCCTTTACTGTCAAAAACTTTATTCCTCTGAAACCAATAATACATTGTATGTTAATTGAGTTTAAATAAAAAATGTTAAAAAAAAATAAAACCTGATCCTGACACTTAGTGAAGCACAGTTTCTTTAACTGCCCTGAGCCTCAGTTTCCCCTCCATAGAAAGAGGATAATGATATCTATGTGGCAGAATAATATGAGGAGTAAACAACATGATATATTTAAAATTGTCAGTCCAGTGGCTGTCACATAATAAGTGCTCAGTAAATAGGAGTTGCCTATTTTTAATTAGATGGATTCTTTTGTACATGATTCTTTGATGATTGTTTAGAGTAGGGTTGTCCAATAAGGTAGCCACTAGTCACATATGGCTGTTTGGCACTTAAAATGTAGCTAGTCAGAATTAGGATGTGCTGTGTTAAATACATAGCAGGTTTCGAAGACTTCATATGAACTAAAGAACATAAAATATTCCATTAATACATGTGTATATTAAATATATATTCAAATTATAATATTTTGCATACGTGAGGATAAATAAAATATATTTTTAAGGGGAAAAAAAAAACTTTGTCCCCTGACTACAGGGTTGAAAGTGGGTAACTCAGGTCTACATCCAATCATCTCAGTAATTGGAGCAAGGGTGGACACATGATCCAAGAAGGGTCAATCACAAGCTTTTCCTAGGATTAATATATTTTCTGAGGTTTCCAAGACATGAGGATATGAACCTAGGGCTGCTAGCAGATATGTGGAAAAGCCAAGTAGAGGCAATCGTCATACAGAGACAGAAGGAATCTTGTGTTTTTGAGTCTCTGGCTAAAGACCCCAGGCTCTGATTCTTGTATGTCTTCTTTCAGGTCTATGAATTGCTCAAATATCCTCCAGAGTTTTGTGAATGAAGGGATTCTCTTTTTGCACAAGCCATTTAGAGTTGGTTTCTCTCACTAGGAACCAAAAAAGTCCTAATGAATAAAAGGACATTATCAAGAGTAATAAGAGGGCCAAGAACTGCCAATTGCTCTCTTGGAGCTATTTATTTTCATCATGTTATCCAAATATACTCTCTCCTTTGTATGGGACCTTGGTGACTGGGTGGTGCTTCTCAAATTTCAGGGTGCTTTCAGGAGTTAAATATTTGCTTCCCCACCCCCCACTCTCCCACCAAGTACCTTTCTGCTGCCTAATAGTTTAGTACCATAATGTTTTTTAAATAGATTTAGGGGTTTCTCTGGATTAAATTTTTATTTACCAGTTTCACAGGTGTTTCTATGATTACAAAAGAAATATATTTTCTTTGTAAAAGGTCCATAGTTTACTGAGAAGCATAAAATAAATCCCTTGTAATTCTATCACTCAGAAATAACATCTGGTAATATTACGGTGTGTAGCCTTTCATACTTTTTCTATGCACACACACATATATGCATATCACAAAAAACTGAATCATGGTGTAATCATGCAATTTTCACTTGATCATCTTTCTAAATCAAAACTATCATCTTCATGAAGAGTTTCATTGAAATCTATTTTATGGATATTGCCCAATATAATAAACTTGTACCCATTTTTTTGCCTTTTGCCCCCCTTCCCTCATTTCTCCCGCCCCTCACTCCCTACCTCTGGCAACCACCAATCCATTCTCTGTATCTTGAGCTTGTTTTTTATTTGTTTTTTAGATTCCACATATAAAGGAGATCATAGGGTATTTGTCTTCCTCTATTTCATTTAGCATATTGCTCTTGAGGTCCCTCCATGTTGTTACAAATGACAAGATTTCTTTTTTTATGGCTGAATAATATCTCATTGTATAAATATTCCACATCTTCTTTATCCATTCATCCATCAAAGGACACTTATGTGTTTCCATATTTTAACTTTGTAAACAATGTTGCAATGAGCGTGGGGGTGCATATATCTTTTCAAATTAGTGGTTTTGTTTTCTTTGGGTAAATACCCCAAAGTGGAATTGTCAGGTCACATGATAGTACTATTTTTAAATTTTTGAGGTACCTTCATACTGTTTCATAGTAGTTGTACCAATTTACATTCCCAACAACAGTGAGTAAGAGTTCCTTTTTATCCACATCCTCCCCAACACTTCTCTTTTTCATAATAACCATTCTAAAAGATGTGATGTGATTTCTTGTTGTGTTTTTTATAATTTTTTATTGCTATGTTAATCACCATACATTACATCATTAGTTTTTGATGTAGTGTTCCATGATTCATCGTTTGTGCATAACACCCAGTGCTCCATGCAGAACGTGCCCTCTTTAATTCCCATTACCAGGCTAACCCATCCTCCCACCCCTCTCCCCTCTAGAACCCTCAGTTGGGTTTTTAGAGTCCATCATCTCTCATGGTTCATCTCCCCCTCCGATTTCACCCCTCCTTCATTCTTCCCCTCCTGCTATCTTCTTCTTTATTTTTTTTTCTTAACATATATTGCATACTTGTTTCAGAGGTACAGATCTGTGATTCAACAGTCTTGCACACTTCACAGCACTCACCATAGCACATACCCTCCCCGATGTCTATCACCCAGCCATCCCATCCCTCCCACCCCACCCCCCACCCCAGCAACCCTCAGTTTGTTTCCTGAGATTAAGAATTCCTCATATCAGTGAGGTCATATGATACATGTCTTTCTCTGATTGACTTATTTCGCTCAGCATAACACCCTCCAGTTCCATCCACGTCTCGCTGCAAATGGCAAGATTTCATTCCTTTTGATGGCTGCATAATATTCCATTGTATATATATACACCACATCTTCTTTATCCATTCATCTGTTGATGGACATCTTGGCTCTTTCCGTAGTTTGGCTATTGTGGACATTGCTGCTATAAACATCGGGGTACACGTACCTCTTCAGATCCCTACATTTGTATCTTTGGGGTAAATACCCAGTAGTGCAATTGCTGGGTCATATGGTAGCTCTATTTTCAACTTTTTGAGGAACCTCCATACTGTTTTCCAGAGTGGCTGCACCAGCTTGCATTCCCACCAACAGTGTAGGAGGGTTCCCCTTTCTCCACATCCCCGCCAACATCTGTCGTTTCCTGACTTGTTAATTTTAGCCATTCTGACTGGTGTGAGGTGATATCTCATTGAGGTTTTGATTTGGATTTCCCTGATGCTGAGCGATGTTGAGCACTTTTTCATGTGTCTGTTGGCAATTTGGATGTCTTCTTTGGAAAAATGTCTGTTCATGTCTTCTGCCCATTTCTTGATTGGATCATTTGTTCTTTGGGTGTTGAGTTTCATAAGTTCTTTATAGATTTTGGATACTAGCCCTTTATCTGATATGTCATTTGCAAATATCTTCTCCCATTCTGTCGGTTGTCTTTTGGTTTTGTTGACTGTTTCCTTTGCTGTGCAAAAGCTTTTTATCTTGATGAAGTCCCAATAGTTCATTTTTGCCCTTGCTTCCCTTGCCTTTGGTGATGTTTCTAGGAAGAAGTTGCTGCGGCTGAGGTTGAAGAGGTTGCTGCCTGTGTTCTCCTTTAGGATTTTGATGGACTCCTGTCTCACATTGAGGTCTTTCAACCATTTGGAGTCTATTTTTGTGTGTGGCAGAAGGAAATGGTCCAGTTTCATTCTTCTGCATGTGGCTGTCCAATTTTCCCAACACCATTTGTTGAAGAGACTGTCTTTTTTCCACTGGACATTCTTTCCTGCTTTGTCAAAGATGAGTTGACCATAGAGTTGAGGGTCCACTTCTGGGCTCTCTGTTCTGTTCCATTGATCTATGTGTCTGTTTTTGTGCCAGTACCATACTGTCTTGATGATGACAGCTTTGTAATAGAGCTGGAAGTCCGGAATTGTGATGCCGCCAGCTTTGCTTTTCTTTTTCAACATTCCTCTGGCTATTCGGGGTCTTTTCTAGTTCCAAAGAAATTTTAGGATGATTTGCTCCATTTCTTTGAAAAAAGTGGATGGTATTTTGATGGGGATTGCATTGAATGTGTAGATTGCTCTAGGTAGCATTGGCATCTTCACAATATTTGTTCTTCCAATCCATGAGCATGGAATGTTTTTCCATTTCTTTGTGTCTTCCTCAATTTCTTTCATGAGTATTTTATAGTTTTCTGAGTACAGATCCTTTGCCTCTTTGGTTAGATTTATTCCTAGGTATCCTATGGTTTTGGGTGGAATTGTAAATGGGATCGACTCCTTAATTTCTCTTTCTTCTGTCTTGTTGTTGGTGTATAGGAATCCACTGATTTCTGTGCATTGATTTTATATCCTCCACTTTACTGAATTCCTGTATGAGTTCTAGCAGTTTTGGGGTGGAGTCTTTTGGGTTTTCCACATAAAGTATCATATCATCTGCAAAGAGTGAGAGTTTGACTTCTTTGCTGATTTGGATGCCTTTGATTTCTTTTTGTTGTCTGATTGCTGTGGCTACGACTTCTAATACTATGTTGAATAGCAGTGGTGATAGTGGACATCCCTGCCATGTTCCTGACCTTAGGGGGAAAGCTCTCAGTTTTTCCCCACTGAGAATGATATTCACTGTAGGTTTTTCATAGATGGCTTTTATGATATTGAGGTATGTACCTTCTATCCCTATACTCTGAAGAGTTTTGATCAAGAAGGATGCTGTACTTTGTCAAATGCTTTTTCTGCATCTATTGAGAGGATCATATGATTCTTGTTCTTTCTTTTGTTAATGTATTGTATCACGTTGATTGATTTGTGGATGTTGAACCAACCTTGCAGCCCAGGGATAAATCCCACTTGGTTGTGGTGAATAATCCTTTTAATGTACTGTTGGATCCTACTGGCTAGTATTTTGGTGAGAATTTTTGCATCCATGTTCATCAAAGATATTGGTCTGTAATTATCCTTGTGGATGGGGTCTTTGTCTGATTTGGGGATCAAGGTAATGGTGGCCTCATAAAACGAGTTTGGAAGTTTTCCTTCCATTGCTATTTTTTGGAACAGTTTCAGAAGAATAGGTATTAATTCTTCTTGAAATGTTTGGTAGAATTCCCTTGGGAAGCCATCTGGCCCTGGGCTTTTGTGTTTTGGGAGATTTTTGATGACTGCTTCAATTTCCTTAGTGGTTATAGGTCTGTTCAGGTTTTCTATTTCTTCCTGGTTCAGTTTTGGTAGTTGATACATCTCTAGGAATGTATCCATTTCTTCCAGGTTATCTAATTTGCTGGCATAGAGTTGCTCATAATATGTTCTTATAATTGTTTGTATTTCTTTGGTGTTGGTTGTGATCTCTCCTCTTTCATTCATGATTTTGTTGATTTGGGTCATTTCTCTTTTCTTTTTGATAAGTCTGGCCAGGGGTTTATCAATCTTGTTAATTCTTTCAAAGAACGAGCTCCTAGTTTCGTTGATCTATTCTACTGTCCTTTTGGTTTCTATTTCATTGATTTCTGCTCTGATCTTTATTATTTCTCTTCTCCTGCTAGGCTTAGGCTTTATTTGCTCTTCTTTCCCCAGCTCCTGTAGTTGTAGGGTTAGGTTGTGTACTTGAGACCTTTCTTGTTTCTTGAGAAAGGCTTGTTTTGCTATATACTTTCCTCGTAGGACTGCCTTTGCTGCATCCCAAAGATTTTGAACAGTTGTGTTTTCATTTTCATTGGTTTCTATGCATTTTTTTAATCTTCTTTAATTTCTTGGTTGACCCATTCATTCTTTAGTAAGATGCTCTTTAGCCTCCATGTATTTGAGTTCTTTCCGACTTTCCTCTTGTGATTGAGTTCTAGTTTCAAAGCATTGTGGTCTGAAAATAGGCAGGGAATGATCCCAATCTTTTGGTACGGTTGAGACCTGATTTGTGACCTAGGATGTGATCTATTCTGGAGAATGTTCCATGGGCACTAGAGAAGAATGTGTATTCCATTGCTTTGGGATGGAATGTTCTGAATATGTCTGGGAAGTACATTTGGTCCAGTGTGTCATTTAAAGTCTTTATTTCCTTGTTGATCTTTTGCTTAGATGATCTGTCCATTTCGGTGAGGGGGGTTGTTAAAGTCCCCTACTATTATTGTATTGTTGTCAATGTGTTTCTTTGCTTTTGTTATTAATTGCCTTATATAATTGGCTGCTCCCATGTTAGGGGCATAGATATTTACAATTGTTAGATCTTCTTGTTGGATAGACCCTTTAAGTAGGATATAGTGTCCTTCCTCATCTCTTATTACAGTCTTTGGTTTAAAATCTAATTTGTCTGGTAGAAGGATTGCCACCCCAGTTTTCTTTTGGTGTCCATTAGCATGGTAAATGGTTTTCCACCCCCTCACTTTAAATCTGGGGGTGTCTTTGGGTCTAAAATGAGTCTCTTGCAGACAGCATATCGATGCATCTTGTTTTTTAATCCAATCTGATAGCCTGTGCCTTTTGATTGGGGCATTTAGCCCATTTACATTCAGGGTAACTATTGAAAGATACGAATTTAGTGCCATTGTATTGCCTGTCAGGTGACTGTTACTGTATATTGTCTGTGTTCCTTTCTGGTCTATGTTGCTTTTAGGCTCTCTCTTTGCTTAGAGGACCCCTTTCAATATTTCTTGTAGGGCTGGTCCCGTGTTTGCAAATTCCTTTTGTGTTTGTTTGTCCTGGAAGCTTTTTATCTCTCCTTCTATTTTCAATGACAACCTAGCTGGATATAGTATTCTTGGCTGCATATTTTTCTCGTTGAGTGCTCTGAATATATCATGCCAGTCCTTTCTGGCCTGCCAGGTCTCTGTGGATAGGTCTGTTGCCAATCTAATGTTTCTACCATTGTAGGTTACAGATCTCTTCTCCTGAGCTGCTTTCAGGATTTTCTCTTTGTCTCTGAGACTTGTAAGTTTTACTATTAGATGTCGGGGTGTTGACCTATTTTTATTGATTTTGAGAGGGGTTCTCTGTGCCTCCTGGATTTCGATGCCTGTTTCCTTCCCCAAAGTAGGGAAGTTCTCTGCTATAATTTGCTCCAATATACCTTCTGCCCCTCTCTCTCTTTTTTCTTCTTCTGGGATCCCAATTATTCTAATATTGTTTCATCTTATGGTATCGCTTATCTCTCGAATTCTGCCCTCGTGATCCAGTAGTTGTTTATCTCTCTTTTTCTCAGCTTCTTTATTTTCCATCATTTGGTCTTCTATATCACTGATTCTTTCTTCTGCCTCATTTATCCTAGCAGTTAGCGCCCCCATTTTTGATTGCACCTCATTAATAGCCTTTTTGATTTTGACTTGGTTAGATTTTAGTTCTTTTACTTCTCCAGAAAGGTTTCTATAATAACTTCCATGCTTTTTCAAGCCCAGCTAGTATCTTTAAAATGATCATTCTGAACTCTAGGTCCAACATCGTACTAATGTCCGTATTGTGTAAGTCCCTGGCAGTTGGTACTACCTCTTGTTCTTTTTGTTGAGGTGATTTTTTCTGTCTTGTCATTTTGTCCAGAGGAGAATAGATGAATGAGAGAACAAAATGCTAACAGGGTAACAACGTCCCCAGAAAATATAGTCTAAACAAATCAGAAAAGAGCTGAAGCCAGGGGAAAAGAAAGGGAAAGAAAGACAAAAGAAAAAAGAAAAAAAAGAAAAAGAAAAAGATAAAAAGAAACAAAAACAGAATAAAACAAAGAAAATAGGATATTATAAAATATGATCAGGCTGGTTAATAGATCAGTGCCACACACTAGATTTTGGGCATATTTTGGTCTGTTAGAAGAAAGTGCTTCCCAAAATTTTAAAGAAAGAAAAACTTATACATGTACAAAAATAAGGGTTGACGATGAAGGGATGGAATATGAATGTACAGATGAAAATTATAAAAAATTGTATAAAAAGAATTGATAAGATAAGAAGTTGTTTGAAAAAAGAAAGAAGAGGATTTAAAAAAAAAAGAAAAAAAAGGGAGAGAGTGTGATCAGGCAGGAGACTAGAACAAAGCCATACACTAGAGATTTAGGGTACATTTTGATCTGTTAGAAGAAACTGTATCTCAAAATTTTAAAGAGAGAGCAACTTATATATATATATATATATATGCCAAAAATAAGGGTAACTACTATGAAGAGATAGAATATGACTCTAAAAATGAAAAGTAAAAATGTTTTTTAAAAAAGGAATTGATAAGATGTTGGTTGAAAAAGGGAAAAAGAAAAATTCAAAAAAAAAAAGACAGTTAAAAAAAATTAACTTTGAAAGACTAAAGAATCATGGGAAAAAAGCCATGGATTCTATGTGCATTATTCCCCTAGCGCTGGAATTCTGCCGTTCTCATTGATTGGTAAAGTTGGTCTTGGCTGGCTGTTCTTGCTGATCTTCTGGGGGAGGGGCCTGTTGCCGTGGTTCCCAAATGTCTTTGCCGGAGGTGGAATTGCCCCGCCCTTGCCGGTCCGGGCTAAGTAATCTGCTCGGGTTTGCTCTCAGGAGCTTTTGTTCCCTGCAAGCTTTCCGTACAGCTTTGGAGGCCGAGAGTGAAAAAGGTGGACTCCCAATCTCCGCCCTGGAGGAGCTGAGAACTCAGGGCCCCACTCCTCAGTGCGCCCCCAGAGAAAAGCAGTCAATCACTCCCGTCTCCCCGGTCTCCGGCCGCACTCCATGTTCACCCGGCCTGTGACTGAGCATTTCTATCTCTGGCACCCGAGATAATTTGGTGTGGAGTCTCCAAACCCAGCGGATCCCTGCAGTGCTCTCCTGAGCCACTCCTCCTGGGGGAGGAAGGCGGAGTCTCCCCGGATCTGCCCCTTGTTGGGTCCCTGCTGGAGGAGCAGTGGCCCGACTGTGCCGCGGATCACGGTTTATGGCAATCCCGAGCTGAGAGCCCACTCCTCGGCTCCGTCTCTGCAGCCAGCTTCCCCGCTCCGATACCTGGGAGCTCTGCTGCACTCAGGCACCCCCGGTCTTCCTGTGACCCCGACGGTCCTGAGACCACACTGTCCCACGAGGGTTCCACCCCTGCTTAACCACTGGAGCGACATCTCTCAGCGGAGCCGACTTCTAAGAATTCCAATTTTGTGCTCCGCTGCTCTATCACTTGCCAGAAGTGGCTGATGGAGGCCCCCTCCCCTGCCATCTAACCTCCTGAATATCGCCTCAGATTCCCTTCTCTGCACATCCGACCTTCCAGAAAGTGGTCGCTTTTCTGTTCAGAGAGTTGTTGCTATTCTTTTCTTCGATCTCCTGTTGAGTTCGTAGGTGTTCAGAATGGTTTGATCCCTATCCAGCTGAATTCCTGAGACCAGATGAAATCCAGGTCTCCTACTTCTCTGCCATCTTGACTTGTTGTGGTTTTGAAATACATTTCCCTGGTAATTGATGATGTTGAGCAACTTTTTATGTACCTGTTGACCATCTGTATGTCTTCTTTGGGAATATATCTATTTAGATCTGCTCTTTTTTTAATTGGATTTTTTCTTTCACGATTGATTTGTATGAGTTCTTTATATATTTTGGATATTAGCCCCTTACTAGATATATGATTTCCAAATATTCCCCCCGCATTTTGGTAGGTTGCTTTTCCATTTTGTTGATTGTTCCCCTGCTGTACAGTGCTTTTTAAATATCAAATGTGACAAGATATATGCATTATGATCTTGACTGGCACAAAGAAAATAGTCACAACATCTGCTATATTCTAGATGCTGTGTTAGGCAGGAGTCTGATGATTTTAAAATGATTTCAGATCTCAAGTTACTTTTACTCAGAGTTTTCTTTTATAATAAGAATATCATATATTGAATTTATTATTAATTAAAGAATGGCTGATACAAACTGAGTAATTTGGAAATTAAAGAAGGGACCATAATTATGGGCTGGGAAAACTAAAGAGATGTGGATTTTGAGCAGAGTCCTGAAAAACAGAAAGACTCGGTTTGTGCAAAAGGAGCAGGGGTTCCAGAGAGAAGAAACAGCGACAAAGAGTCTGAAAAGATAGAATGTAGGTCTGTGTGCCTGGAGTGGAAGCATGATGAAGAAAACATTAATCCTATACCATTAACCATTTGATCCTGTTTTATCTCTTTACTGATCATCCTTTCCAATTATGATTTCTTAATGGATTTGGATGTGAGAGTGAGAAGAGAGAGCTAACCATCCCATCTGGAGTTCTCTTTGACACATGGTCCCTAAAAGCATTTTGTATGCTCCTTTTCTCTGTGGCATCCATGGGCTTCACTTCTGATCATTCATCAAAGTAAGGGGCCATCTGCTCAGTGCTCCATCTGCTCCATGAATGAAATGAAGGCATGTGTTATGTGGCTCTATTCCAGCTTCCCCTTCTTTACATCTGCTGTGCACCTTTGAACAGCCCATGGGGCATAGCTGATGTCTCACCTTACTACAAGGTGCATGACCCTTTTGCTTCCAGTCCTACTTTACTTTGAAAAATACCTGCACCTCATGCTGTTCACGTGTTATTGTAGAAACCCTTACCATACACCAAGCCACTAGTTGTTTACATTTCTTTGGCAGTAACCCATTTTACCAATGAAAGGTACTAAAACCTTTCATTAAAGGAAATTCAACATTTCAACCAATTCTTCTATTACAGGAAGAATAACAACTTACAATTTATGTATCCCAATCCTTTTGAAGTACATTATTATTTGCTAACCAATCTCCTGTATATCCTTGGGCTCCTCACCTCACAAGAGAAGGTTTAAAGCTAGAACAACCTTGAAACTAGAGTCTAAAATGAATGAAAATAAGCCTAGGAATGAAATCACAGAACTAGAAAGAATATTGCAAAGACCTTCCAAAAATGTGTGTGCATGTGTGTGTATGTGTGTGTATATTTGAAAATGTAATTGACAAATGCTCTTTTCTTCCAAACTAGAGAACCAGAGAAAGACCTGTAGATGACTAAGAGGAAGAAATTTTTAATTTTATATTTGCATAAAAAAATCATTTTTCCAAGATTTTTTGTGTTCTAGATAAGTAAAAGTGGGCAAGTACTTAGCTTCTCTGATCCTCACATTGCTAATCTGTAAATTGGTGATAATAAACACCTGCATGAAAGATTGTTTATAAAGACTAAATATTAAGCTTCATGCCTATGATGTAGTAAGTCCTCAAATAGTTATCACAGTGCCTGGAATGTAGTAGTAACTCAGTAATTATCCCTTGTTTGAAAGAATAAATGAGTGAATGAAAATGATATGTAGAAATCTTCTTGTCTTCCAGGCACAGAGTTGGTATAATTTGGTGACTCTTATGCTCCCAGAAAGATATACTTCCACCATCATTTCTGTAGTGATTATAGCTCTTTGCTTAGCCTGATACGAAAACTTTATGAAACATAAAAGCTAGACCACAGAAACAGTCTTAATCAACATCTAAGTGACACTGGTAACATTCCTAAGGCCTTTAGGGGCTGGAGTCATTCTTTTTCAGAATTTCAAACAAAAAGTAAGTCTCTGAGAGAAATTAGTGAACAGAAAACAAAGGCTTAATTAAGGGTCTACTTGGGGCAGTGAAAAAGGCAGGTAAACAGAATTGAAATAGATGATATTTTTAATACCTTTATTGAGATATTACTGATGTATAATAAACTGCATAATTTGACTGGTTTTGACATATGTATATATGCATGAAATCATCAACATAATCAAGAAAGTTGAATCAAGCATATCAATCACTCACAATAGTGTCCTCTTGCCCCTCTACAGCCCTTCTCTCTCCTCTCCCTCTTTCCCTGGCAATCCAGTGGGGATTTTTTCTATTACTACGTTATTTAGATTTTCTAGAGTTTTATACAAATAGAATTATACTGTGCACATTCTTCTTATTGTCTGGCTTCTTTCATTCAGCATAGTTATTTTGAGATTCATTCTATTGTTGCATTTATCAAGTTCATTCCTTTTTATTTCTGAGTAGTATTCCATTCATTGTATGACTATAACATATATTGTTTGTCCATTTACCTAATGGACATTTGGGTTGTTTCCTAATTTTGACTATTATAAAAAACTGCTATGAATATTTGTATACAAGTCTCTGTATGATATATGCTCTCATTTCTACTTAGGAGTAGAATGGCTGGATAATGGTAGATATATGTTTAACTTCTTAAGTTTCCAAACTGTCTTCTGAAATGGTTCCACATTTTGCATATCCACCAGTGGTTCCCAGTTCCTCCATACCCTCACTAATCCTTGCTATAGTCATTCTTTTTAGTTTTAGCCATTCTAATAGGTATCTAGTGATACGATGTTAATTTGAATTTTCCTAATGACTAATGATGTTGAACATCTTTTCATGTACTTATAAGCCATATGTATATTTTGGTAGTGTCTTGTTCAAATCTTTTGCTCATTTTTATTGGGTTGTTTGTTTTCTTATTGTTGAATTTTAAGTGTACTTTACAGGTTTTGGATACAAGTTCTTTATGAGATTTATGATTTGCAAATATTTTCTCCTGGTTGGTGGCTTGTCTTTGCATGCTTTTAACAGTGTCTTTCAAAGAGTAGAAGTATTTAATTCTAATGGACTACTGTTTGTCAACTTTTTGTTTGTTTGTTTGATGAATTATGCTTTGGTGCCCTAAGAAATTTTTTTCTTCAGAGATTTCTACGGTTTTACAATTTACATTTAGGTCTAAGATTCTTGCTAAATTTATGTAGGTGGTAAAAGGTGTGGATCACAGGCATGCTTGGCATTTGGGTATCCAGTTGCTCTAATAGCACTTGTTGAATAGTATCCTTTCTCCACAGAATTGCCTTGTCATCTTCATAGAAAATCACTTGTCCATAAATATGTGGGTGTACTTCTGGATTCTATTCTTTTCCATTGATCTGTTTTTCTATCATTATGCCAATACCATACTGTCATGATTAACCTAGCTGTAAAGTAAGTCTGTGGTTTAAAGACTTTATTCTTCTCTTCTGAAGATATATTATATGGGTATTTTATATTCTTTGTAATTCCATTCAAATTACACAGCCAATTTGCCACTTAAAAAATATATAGGATTCTGAATCCGTTGACTCTATAGACCAATTTGAGAAGAACTGACATCTTGACTATATTGAATATCTGTATCCACAAACACAATATATTTCTTCCATTTATTTGAGTCTTCTTTTATTTCTCTCATCAAAGTTTTGCAGTTCTTAGCATACAGGCTTCATAAATCTTTTGTCAGCTTTATTCCTAAGTATTTCATATTTTCTTATGCTATTATGAGTTATATATCTTTTAAACTTCAATTTCTGAGTTTTGTTTCTAGTACATAGAAATAAAATTAATTTTTTTTTTGAGAGAGAGAGAGAGAATGTGAGCAGCAGGGGAGGGCCAGAGGGAGAGGGAGTGAGAGAATCTTAAGCAGGGTCCATGCCCAGCACAGAGCCTGATGTGGGGCTCAGTCTCACAACTCTGAGATCATGACCTGAGCCAAAATCAAGAGTTGGGTGCTCAACCAACTGAGCCACCCAGGCGCCCCACTTTTTGATATTGGTTTGTATACTTTAATCTTGGTAGGCTCATTTATTATTAGTTCTAGTAGCTTTTCATATATTTTATTGGACTGTCCACATAGAGAATACGTTATCTGTGAATATAGTTTTATTTCTTCCTTTCCTATCTGGATGCCTTTTACCTATATTTCTTACCATATTTTACTGACTAGAAGCTCCAGTAAAATGATGAATAGAAGTGGTAGAGTAGGCATTTATACCTTATTCTTGAACTTAGGGGAAGACATTTAGTTTTTCATCATTAAGGCTGATGTTAGCTATAGGGCTTTCATAGATGCCCTTCATCAAATTGAGAAATTTCTCTCCTGTTACTAGTTTACCGAGAGTTTTGTTCAGGAGTGAACTGGATTTTGTCAAGTGCTTTTCCTGCAGCTGAGATGATAGATTTTTCTGTAACTCAGTATGAATTACATTGATTAATTTTATATGTAAAACTAACCTTGCATTCATGAAATAAACTCTACTTGTTAATAATATATTATCTTTTTTTTTTTTGGTATGGTTTCATTTACTTGGATAAAGTATTATTTAGAATTTTTGCATCTTTGTTCATAAATGATATTAGCCTATCATTTCCCTTGCTTATAATGTTTTTTTCTGATTTGGTATTCAAGGAATACTGGAATTGGGAGTAGAGCTCAGGGGTAGAGCATTTGACTGCAAGAAATATTGGAACCAAATAATTTGGGAAGTATTCTCTCCTCTTCAATTCTCTGTAAGAGTTTGTGCAGAGTTGGTATTATTTCTTCCTTTAATGTTTGGTAGAATTCACCAGATCAACAACTTAAATGAAATGGAAAAATTCCTTGAAAGACATAAACTACCAAACAAGGAGAAATAGATAATCTGATTAGCCCTAAATATAATGAAGACACTGAATTTGTAGTTAAAAATCTTTCTGTGAAGATTATGACTGGACTCCATGAGTATAGTTTTCTTCATTTTTCTTGTACTTGGAATTAACTGAGCTTCTTGGATCTTTGGATTTACAGTTTTCATCAAATTTTTTTAAATGGCGATTATTTCTTCAAGTACTTTTTCTGCCTCTCCCCACCCCTCTTTCAGATACACCCATATTAGGCTGAAGTTGTCCTACAGCTCACTGATGCTACTTTATTTATAGTTTTTTTTTTTTCTCTATGTGCTTTATCTTGGACGGTTTCTATTACTTTATTTTCAAGTTTACGCATCTTTCCTTCCGTAAGATCCTATCTGCTGTTAATTGCATCCAGTGTACTTTTCATCTCAGACTCTTTCTGTTTTCATCACTAGAAGCTTGATTTGATTTTTTAAAATTTCTTTTATGTTTCTACATAACTTTTTGAACATATGGAATGCAGTTACAATAACCATGTTTATATCCTCTTCCGCTAATTCAAATATCTGTGTCAGTTCTGTGTCAATTTTAATAGATTTCCTTCTCTCCTTATTGTGGATTGTATTTTCCTGTTTCTTTGCATGCCTGGTAATTTTTTTTTTTTTTTACCAGGGGCCAGACATTTTGAATTTTATATTTTGGGGTACTGGATATTTTTGCATTTCCATAATATTCTTTTTTTTTTTTTAAAGATTTTATTTATTTATTTGACAGAGAGATAGAGAGCACAAGTAGGCAGAGTGGTAGGCAGAGGGAGAGGGAGAAACAGGCTCTCCGCTGAGCAGGGAGCCGGACGTGGTCTCGATCCCAGGACCCCAGGATCATGACCTGAGCCGAAGGCAGCCGCTTAACAGACTGAGCCACCCAGACGCCCCTCCATAATATTCTTGAGATTTCTTTTGGGATGCAGTTAATTTACTTAGAAATCGTTTGATGTTTTTGGATACCACTTTTAAGATTTGTTAAAAGGGAACAGGGTGTTTGGCCTAGGACTAATTATTTCCCACTACTGAAGCAAGTCTCTTCTAAGAACTCTTCCCAATTCATTGTGAATTATGAAATTTTCTAGGGTTGATGAGAACAGATACTGTTCTGAACCCTGTGTGATTAATGGGTACTATTATCACTGAACTTCAGGGAATCCTTTCCTTGGCTCAAATAGTTTTCTTCCATTCATGCACTGATCAGTATTCCAATGAGTACTCAAGGAGGACACTTTAAAATTCTTTGGAGTTCTCTCTCTGCACAGTTCTATGTTCTCTGGTTCACTGTCTTGTGACCATGAGCTGCTTTTATCTCCCCGGATTCTCAGCTCTATCTCCTCAACTCAGTGAGTCTCCTGGACTCTACCTGGATTCTCTGTCCATGTGCTATGGTTTGGCAACTTCCACAAAGTGGAAATCTGAGATAATTGTAGGGCTCACCTTGTTCACCTTCTGTTTCTCAGGGATTATTGTCTTCTGTTGACAGTGTATTGAGAATCAGTTTCATATTTTACCTGGCTATTTTGGTTGTTCCATAGGGGAGGGTAAATATTGTTCCTATTGTTCTACCTATGTAGGAAGTACAGATTTTGAGACATGATATTTAAAAGCAGTATAGCAGGTGCTGAGGGGGTTTGACAGTCCATATTGATTCTAAACCCTTTTCTATTCCAGTATATATCCCAGATTTGACATCATCTTTTACACACAGAGGCTCACTACAGGAATGACTGTCAAAAAGAACAAGTGATTCTCATTCACCACCCTCATCCCCTGCAATAAATTCTTTAGAAAAGGGAAACTCATTAGAGAGGTACGGGGAAGAATTGTGGAACCCCCACCAGCCCCCCACCAAAAAACCAGGCCACCATTCCTTTAGTTCTTATAGTTTCTACAGAATTACAGAATATCCATAACCTGATATTGTGGAGTTGACTTGGGTCTCAATTCTTATAACAGGAGTTCCTGTCACCTCTGGTTCCTATCTCATGGAACCACAGGCACAGGCCACAGGCATGATTCCCTTCATGGAGATTTTTCTCTTTTCCTTCTCTTCAAGTTTCTGCCTACCATTTTAGGACCTCAGTATTTTAAAAAAGCTAAACAAAAACACCTTTTTTAAAAGTTATTTTTTTCCATATAGAACTTGATGACCCATCAGAGGGAGCTCAGACCTCAGAAACACAGGTGTCCCTGTATTTAATCAGTCCCTGGGGGGAGATTCTGGTGCATGCTAAGCTTTGAAAACCCTGGCTGTGGTCAATCACAGGCATCACAGAACAAAGAAAGTTTCCAAGTGCCCTAGTTACCCCTGTTGACACTGGCTAAAGGGGTGAGATTGTTCAGCATCCGGGCGTAAGACTATTTCTATGGATGATTCTTAACACTGCACTTTTACTTGAAGTTTTCCCATGTATTGTTCAGAACTTTTTTAGGTTTGAAACATGGGCTCCATTCTTTAAGTGATTGTGCTGATAAGTGGGTATTTAGACTGATAAGGATGGTCTACAGAATTACAAAATAAGACCCGTGAGGAAAGATGAGACACAGTGCAACTCTCTCACCTAGAAAACTGCTCAGAGGAGATTTAAGAGCATATAGCTCCATATTGTGAGATCAAACACCCAAGCTGTTCTCCCTCTTCCTGCAGAGCAGTACAGAAGGGAAAAAACTGTGATAGAAAAGAATCTGATAAATGCAAAAGATATAATGGAAACTGTGTGCTTAATATCTAAACCGTCTTAGAGAAAATATGGATTCTTTTTAATCTGGTCTGAAATCAAGAGAATTGTTCCTATGAATCTCGGGAGAAGTTGGCTCAATCAGTAAATGGAAGATGTGACTGAGCTTATATTTCTGCTGGTAACAAGATAGAGATATAAGTAAACTCATACATCCCAAATATTTTTTCCTGCAAAAGGGATTTCTTTCAACCCCCTATATATATATATATGTATACTTTCCCTGCATTATAAGTATATTTGGATGCAACCCTAATTCCTCTGATTTATGTTAGGTGAGCATTATAGTCCTATTATGTTTATGTTTATATTCAGAATAAATAACATATGTTATTGGCAATTTAATGCATACATTTAAGTTATTCAGATCCATAGAAACAAAGCACAATCATTTTTGTACTAAGGTAATAGCATCCCAGTGCCTCTCCCTGCTTCCATCTCTACTACTGTCCCCAACTCATTCTCCACATGGCAGACTATATGATGTCATTATGCTTATTTTTGGTTAGCAGTATACACATTTTTTTTAAACTCATAAATACAGAGATAACTTTTAGAAAGAAAAATAGTTAAAATGGTTGAAAGTAGTTCTTTGGAGTAGAAAGCAGTGGGGAGATGATTTTTTTTCTTATTATTATAATATAATTTCTGCAAAATTATTTGGCATTTTATACATATGTAAGGGTTTTATTTGATAAAATAACCTTTTTCTCAAGACACACAGCTAGAAATGGTTCATCCCTGAGGAAGATGTTCACTACCATCCTTCCACCTCTATCGGGGTTGCTCTGGAATTCTCCTTCTCAAAGGCTGTTTTTTCAGCTTTTCCTTCAATTCCATAAGTGTCTAAAGTTTTGCCACAAACTTCTTTGTAGTTGGGGTCAATTTCAGTTTTGCTTGCAACCAAAGAACTCTGACCGATACATCTACTGAGATGAGCATCTTATCTCTCATTTGCTTCTCCCCAGTGGATCCCTATTGCCTATACAACAGTAGAAGTGCCTTGGCTGTCATACAAGGGCCTCCATGACCAGGCTTCTCTCTGCCCTCACATTTCTGTCACCACTCTTATTTCTAGGGTTGCCCATCTGCTCACTGTTAGCTGGAAACCATATGGATTTGCTGGACTCTTCCTTTTTCCTGGAGCATATCCCCTTTCTTTTGTCATTTGGCCAGTTGTTTTTTTACTTTCTAGGCTTGGCTCAAGCATAATCTCCTCCAGAAAACATCATTGAATTCTTCAGTGTGCTCCTTTAGAGCTCTCTATATACCTTTCATTATTACTCACTGTCAAAGATTGATTATTCTCTCACATATCTGTCTTCTCCAGACTATAAATTCATCAAGAGCATAGTCACATTTATTTTTATATGTTAATGCCTCATGCATCAACTAACATTCAAACCAATAAATATTTTATGAACTGAAATGGATATTCCTAATCATAAAAGGGTCAAATTTTATGCCACATAATAGACTTCCTTCAGTATTTGAAAATCTGCAGATTATGGTTTTAAAACTTGTATCCAAGAAGTTGTTTTTAAAGATTAAGAAAGTAAATGTTAGTGCTGAAAATTTGGGAAAACTATCCTATATATGATGGTTGCTGTCTAAGGGCTGTGTAAAGTTTGACTGTGCTTCTTTTGGGGAGATCATCAAGCTCTCTTTGGTTGTACTGCCATGACCAGATGGCAGCATCAATATGATCTTTTTAAAGATGTTCATAAGATCATGCTCAAAGCCTTTCGTTATCTTCTCATTACACTTAAACTAAAATCTAAATGTCTAGGACATCTGTCTCTGCCTGTATTTGTTTCCTAAGGCAGCTGTAACAAAGCCGCATAAACTGGGTGGGTTAAACAACAGAAATTTATTGCTGTACAGTTCTGGAGACTAGAAGTCCAAAATTAAAATGTCAGCAGGGTTGGTTCCTTCTGGCGGCTGTGAGGGAGAATATGTTCCATGCCTCTCTCCTAATTTCGTGGTTTGCTGGCAATCACTGGTGTTCCTTGTCTTGCAGATGCATTACCCCAGCCTCTGCATTCATCTTCACATGATGTTCTCTGTTTGTGTCTGTTTCCATGTCCAAATTTCCCCTTTTTATAAGGACATGGTCAGATTGGATTAGGGCCCACCATGATGACCTCATGTTAACTAATCATCTGCAAAAACCCTATTTCCAAATAAGTCACATTCCCAGGCATACGGTGGGCTAGGACTTCAACATCATCTTGGGGAACACAATTCAACTCATAACTGTCTGCTCTTCTCATATCTCTTGCCACTCTCCTTCTTATTCTAGCCATACTGGCCTTCATACTCTTCCTAGAACAAGTCAGTGGTGCCCTCTGCTCAGAGATTTTGTATTTCTTGTTTATGCTGAGAATGCCTTTCACATGGACATAATCTTCTCATTTAGAGCTCAGAACAAAGTCATAGACTCTGGTCCTGACCACCCTATCTCTGTACCCATATGCTACTGGCCTATTTATTTCTGTATAATCCTTACCACTATCTGAAATCATCTTGTTCTTTTATGTGTTTGTTTGACTCTCCTATGGAGAATGGAGACTCCAAGAGCACGGAGATCCTGCCTTCCTTCTTAATGATGTATCCCCAGTGCCTAAAACAGTGCCTATTATATAGCAGGGCTTCAATGAAAATTATTGTATTACAACGAATTAAATATACTGCGAAATAAGGTATAAAGATAAACATCTAAAGTCACATCACCAAAGAGCATAAGTGATTTACCAAAGAAACAGTCAAAACAGGTCATTACCCAGAAATTTTTTTTTTTCAAAATGGAAACATCACTAACACCCCTTCTCGCAAAATTCAAAATGACCTCTGATCACATGTCCCTTTTGTAACATAGCCTCACTGACCACCCTGTTTAAAATCACAACTCTCCAGCCCAGCCAGAATTCCCATGTATCTCCTACTGTTCCACAATACTTATCACCTTCTAAAAGACTGTATAATACGCTTATGGATACTGCTTTTTTTTTTTTTTTTTTACTGGAGATACTGCTTTATAAAAGTTCCTTTCTCCCTTTCAGTAGATAAATTTTTCTATTTTGTTCATTGGGGGAGTCCAGGAATCTAGAACTGTGCTTCATCCATAGTATGTGCTCAATGAATATTTGCACAAGTTGGAAAAATAAAAAGTGCTTCCCTGCTCTTAGTTTCTAGTTTATTTACATGAGCATCATGAAAGTAATAGAGCTTTATTTGTAAAATCAAATACAAAAGGAAACTCCAGATTAGAGAAGAGAGAATAAGAATCAATAGGGTGTGCACAGTGCATGGTATTTTTATACAGGCTCTACCTATCCTAGCTTAACATTTTGGTGTTTAATGGTACTCACATATTAAAACTGTGGGGTTGAGTGAATCTTGCAGTGGCTGTGTTAGTCCTGGCCTCCAGGCTTCACTTTTTCCTCGACTAGAATTGGGATCTTTAGGCTGAGTGATTGGTAGTCAGAGCATGGTCAGTAGCTAGGCCCAGTGCATTTCTGTTTCCTTACAGAAACTTTTTTTTTTTAACCATACCAACATGAAAGGCCTCCCAACAATCCAGACCAACCTTTGTCTTAATGGAGTCTGAAGTTCATTCTTCTGTTTATGATGTGTAACATTTGAAGTGGGAGATATAAAGTTTGCAGCTATTATGTAATCAAAACCATTTGTGTTTTCCCAAAGAGGAAGGAGGAGGCAAGAAGGGGATGGGGAGGCAGGAAGGAAGAAGAAAAGGAAAAATCTCAGAATTAGAAGCTTAGAGCTTGTGCAGAGAGCAGGAAGTTGAAACTCATCCAAATGTCATATAATAACAGAAGAAAAATGCTTTAGGTATTCAATCATTATTAAGTTTTCTGCATGTTTATTTCCCACATTATTTGCCAGTATATATTGGTTTTCAAATGTTAGCATTTTAAGAGCAGGAGAAATATTTGCTTTTAAAATAAAAATTGATTTTTGAAGGCCATAAAGAAAAAAATTCCATGTGGTAGAAAGAGGAAAAAAAAATTGATACTCTCACTTTAAAGCATTCTATACTGAAACCAAAAAGGCCTCTATTGTCTTTAACTTTGAAAGTCACTTCTAAATGAAGGGCTGCTCCAGGCTGAGCCACTAGTGTTCCCATTCCACAAATATGTTTTAGGAATAAAGTGTTTAATGTCCAATGATGGTATCGAGGTAGACAGGACTTCAAAGGGAGGAGGTGATTGCCCAGCAAGCCACCAGCACATGGCTCTCCCATACAGAGCAGGTACCTCCAAGCCAAATCTGAAAATGGAAAACTGGGGTAAGTAAAAGCCTCTGTGGACACCTTCCTCTTTTAGCCTCTAGAAAATGGTCTGAACAGAGAAACTGCAGTTAGAATTGGAACATTGAGTTTATGAATCTTAGCATCATGCATGTTAGAACTAGAAAATGTTGAAGAAAGTGGAGGTCTAACTATTTTACAGATGGGAAAATTGGAACACAGAGAAATGGTGTGGCATCCCAAGGTCATACATCTATTCATTGAAAATAAACTCTAAATGCAGGCATCCTGATTGTGATTTAGTCATTTTTCCCTCTTTGGTCATCTAACGGGTGCACCACTGCTATCCTTGAAAACCTTATAAAGGATTGTCTTCCTACTTCCAAAGGAAGAAGCTCACATAACATGCCTTAGTCCATCCACTTCATCCCTATAAAGGCCATCATGAGAACATGTTTTATGCACACCAGGTCTGCATAAACATAAAATTTGATCCTTTATGAATAGAAATGTTTGTGGTGGATTCTTAAAGAGCAGCAGAGTTCCTATGCAGCTTTACCACTAGAAGAGCTCTCAAATTCCCTTGAATGATGCCCATTTCTCCTGGAATTAAAGCTTGGTTTACTTCACCCTTACTCGTTCACTCCACCTCTTATCTAAAGCCAGTTGTCCTCGTTAGCTCTCTGTTTAGATATTTCTGTTTTGGCTCCACATCCAGCACTTTTTTGGCTTCAGAACAAAATTTCTCTCCAAGAAGTAGAAAATGTTATACTCTCTAGATCCATGCCACAAATGTCAAGATTTCATTCTTTTTTGTGGCTGAGTAATATTCCATAATGTATCCATTGATGGATCTATGATCTTCTTTATCCATTCATCTGTTGATGGACACTAAGAGTTGCTTCCATATCTTGGCTATTGTTAATAACGCTGCAATAAACATAGGGGTGCACACTTTTGAATTAGTGTTTTCATTTTCTTTGGATAAATGCCTAGTAGTGGAATTACAGATCATATGGTAATTCTATTCCTAATTTTTTGAGGAACCTCCACAGTTTTCCACAGTGGCTACACCAACTTCCCACCAACAGCGTACAAGGATTCCTTTTTCTCCACATCCTCACCAACACTTGTTATTTCTTGTGTTTTTTATTTTGATAGGTGTCAGGTGATATCTCATTGTGGTTGTTTTCTCTTATATTATTTTTTATTATTTAATTTTTAAAATTTTAATTCCAGTATAGTTAACATACAGTGTTATATTAGTTTCAGTTGTACAATATAGTGATTCAACAATTCCATACATTACTCAGTGCTCATCATGACAAGTGTAACTCCTTAATCCCCATCATCTATTTCACCCACACTCCACCCCCCTCCCCTCTAATAGCCATCAGTTTGTTCTCTATAGTTAAGAGTCTGTTTCTTGGTTTGGGTCTCTCTCTCTTTTTCCTTTGTTCCCTTTTTTTTTTTTCCCTTAAATTCCACATATGAGTGAAATCATAAGGTATTTGTCTTTCTCTGACTGGCTTATTTCACTTAGCATTATACCCTCTAGCTCAATCCATATTGTTGCAAATGGAAAATTTTCATTCTTTTTTATGGCTGAATAATATTTCATCAGAGATAGGTGATAGGTAGATGATAGATAGATAGATAGATAGATGATAGATAGATGATAGATAGATGATAGATAGTGATAGAGATATAGAGACAGAGATATATAGATGATATAGATATATAGATATAGATATAGATGATATAGATAGATTTACCACTTCTTCTTTATCCATTCATCTCTTGATGGACACTTGGGCTGCTTCCATAATTTGGCTATTGTAAATAATGTTGCTGTAAACATGGGGGTGCATGTATCCCTTTGAATTAGTGTTTTTGTATTTTGGGGGTCAATAACCAGCAGTGTGATTCCTGGATCATAGGGCAGCTCTATTTTTAACTTTCAGGAACCTCCATAATGTTTTCCACAGTGGTTGCCCCAGCTTGAATTCCCATCAACAGTGCAAGAGGGTTCCTTTTTCTCCACATCCTTGCCAAAACCTGTTGTTGCTTGTGTTTTTTATTTTAGCTATTCTGACAGGTGGGAGATAATCTTATTGTGGTTTTAATTTGCATTCCCCTTGATAATGAGTAATGTTGAGCATCTTTCCATGTGTCTGTTGGCCATCCATATGTCTTCTTTGTAAAAATGTCTATTTATGTCCTCTGCCCGTTTTTAAATTGGGTTATTCGATTTTTTGTGTGTGTTGAATTGTGTAAGTTCTTTATATATTCTGGATATTAACCCCTTATCAGAGATATCACTTACAAATATCTTCTTCTATTCAGTAGGTTGTCTTTTTGTTTTGTTTATTGTTTCCTTCACTGTGCAAAAGCTTTTTATTTTGGTGTAGTCCCAATAGTTTAATTTTACTTTTGTGTCCCTTGCCAAAGAAGTAGAAAAATGTTTCTGCAGCCGATGTAAAAAAAATTACTGCCTATGTTTTCTTCTAGGAATTTTATGGTTTCAAGTCTCACATTTAGGTGTTTAGTCCATTTTGAGTTTGTTGGTTAAGTTTATTCCTTGGTATTTTATTCTTTTTGGTACAATTGTAAATGGAGTTGTTTTCTTCATTTCTCTTTCTGTTAGTTCAATATATAGAAGTGCAACATATTTCTGTATATTAATTTTGTATCCTGCAACTTTTCTGAATTCATTTATCAGATCTAGTAGTTTCTTGGTAGACTTTAGGGTTCTCTCTATATAGTATCATGTCATGTGCAAATAATGAAAGTTTTACTCCTCCTTTACCAATATGGATGCTTTTATTTCTTTTTGTGGTCTGATTGCTGTGTCTAGGACTCCAGTACTATGTTAAATAATAGTGGTGAGAGTGGACATCCTTGTCTTGTTCCTGTTCTCAGAGGAAAAGCTCTTAGTTTTTTACCATTGAGCATGATGTTTGCTGTGGGTTTTTCATATATGGCATTTATTATGTTGAAATATGTTCCCTATAAACATACTTTGTTGAGAGTTTTTGTCATGAATGAATGTTGTACTTTGTCAAATGCCTTTTTTTGCATTTATTGAAATGATCATGTAATTTTATCATGTTTTTGTTACTGTGATGTATCATGTTGATTGTTTTATGAATACTGAACCACCCTTGTATCCCTGGAATAAATTCCACTTGATCATGGTGAATGATTTTTTTAAAGGTATTCCATTTGCTAACATTTTGTTGAGGATTTTTGCATCTATGAAATCACAAACATTTTAAAATAGGCATATGGGCCATTTCTGTGTCCTCCTCTGATATATGTATCACGTATTTTGACTACTTTTAAAAATTAGACTACCTGTCCTTTTAAAATTTATTTATAGGAGTTCTATACATATTCTAGATTCAAACATTTTTTTCCATAATTTATTATATATATCCTCTGCCAGTTTGTGACTTGACCTTTTACTTTTCTAATGGCATTTTGATTACCTTAATTTTTTTCTAGATTTTATTTATTTGTTTGAGAGAGAGAGTGAGCGAAAGAGAGTGCACAGGAGCAGGCAGGCACAGAGGGAGAGGAAGAGGAAGAGGGAGAAGCAAACTTCTCTGCTGAGCAGGGAGCCCAAGGCAAGGCTAGATCCCAGGACCCTGGGGTCATGACCTGAGCTGAAGACAGATGCCAACTGAGCCACCCAGGTGCTCTTGATGACCTTAATTTGTTTTTAATTTTTTTATTGTTATGTTAATCATCATACATTACATCATTAGTTTTTGGTGTAGTGTTCCATGATTCATTGTTTGTGTATAACACCCAGTGCTCCATGCAGAATGTGCCCTCTTTAATACCCATCACCAGGCTAACACATTTTCCCACCCCCCTCCCCTCCAGAACCCTCAGTTTGTTTTTCAGAGTCCATTGTCTCTCATGGTTCGTCTCCCCCTCCGATGTCCCCCCCTTCATTCTTCCCCTCCTGCTATCTTCTTCTTTTTTTTTTTTCTTAACATATATTGCATTACTTGTTTCAGAGGTACAGATCTGTGATTCAACAGTCTTGCACAATTCACAGCGCTCACCATAGCACATACCCTCCCCAATGTCTATCACCCAGCCACCCCATCCCTCCCACCCCACCCCCCACTCCAGCAACCCTCAGTTTGTTTCCTGAGATTAAGAATTCCTCATATCAGTGAGGTCATATGATACATGTCTTTCTCTGATTGACTTATTTCGCTCAGCATAACACCCTCCAGTTCCATCCACGTCTCGCTGCAAATGGCAAGATTTCATTCCTTTTGATGGCTGCATAATATTCCATTGTATATATATATACCACATCTTCTTTATCCATTCATCTGTCGATGGACATCTTGGCTCTTTCCACAGTTTGGCTATTGTGGACATTGCTGCTATAAACATTGGGGTGCACGTACCCCTTCGGATCCCTACATTTGTATCTTTGGGGTAAATACCCAGTAGTGCAATTGCTGGGTCGTATGGTAGCTCTATTTTCAACTTTCTGAGGAACCTCCATACTGTTTTCCAGAGTGGCTGCACCAGCTTGCATTCCCACCAACAGTGTAGGAGGGTTCCCCTTTCTCCACATCCCTGCAAACATCTGTCGTTTCCTGACTTGTTAATTTTAGCCATTCTGACTGGTGTGAGGTGGTATCTCATGGAGGTTTTGATTTGGATTTCCCTGATGCCGAGCGATGTTAAGCACTCTTTCATGTGTCTGTTGGCCATTTGGATGTCTTCTTTGGAAAAATGTCTGTTCATGTCTTCTGCCCATTTCTTGATTGGATTCTTTGTTCTTTGGGTGTTGAGTTTCATAAGTTCTTTATAGATTTTGGATACTAGCCCTTTATCTGATATGTCATTTGCAAATATCTTCTCCCATTCTGTCGGTTGTCTTTTGGTTTTGTTGACTGTTTCTTTTGCTGTGCAAAAGCTTTTTATCTGGATGAAGTCCCAATAGTTCATTTTTGCCCTTGCTTCCCTTGCCTTTGGCGATGTTTCTAGGAAGAAGTTGCTGAGGCTGAGGTCGAAGAGGTTGCTGCCTGTGTTCTCCTTTAGGATTTTGATGGACTCCTGTCTTACGTTGAGGTCTTTCAACCATTTGGAGTCTATTTTTGTGTGTGGTGTAAGGAAATGGTCCAGTTTCATTCTTCTGCATGTGGCTGTCCAATTTTCCCAACACCATTTGTTGAAGAGACTGTCTTTTTTCCACTGGACATTCTTTCCTGCTTTGTCAAAGATGAGTTGACCATAGAGTTGAGGGTCCATTTCTGGGCTCTCTGTTCTGTTCCATTGATCTATGTGTCTGTTTTTGTGCCAGTACCATACTGTCTTGATGATGACAGCTTTGTAATAGAGCTGGAAGTCCGGAATTGTGATGCCGCCAGCTTTGCTTTTCTTTTTCAACATTCCTCTGGCTATTTGGGGTCTTTTCTGGTTCCATACAAATTTTAGGATTATTCATTCCATTTCTTTGAAAAAAGTGGATGGTATTTTGATGGGGATTGCATTGAATGTGTAGATTGCTCTAGGTAGCATTGGCATCTTCACAATATTTGTTCTTCCAATCCATGAGCATGGAATGTTTTTCCATTTCTTTGTGTCTTCCTCAATTTCTTTCATGAGTATTTTATAGTTTTCTGAGTACAGATCCTTTGCCTCTTTGGTTAGATTTATTCCTAGGTATCTTATGGTTTTGGGTGCAATTGTAAATGGGATCGACTCCTTAATTTCTCTGTCTTCTGTCTTGTTGTTGGTGTATAGGAATGCCACTGATTTCTGTGCAGTGATTTTATATCCTGCCACTTTACTGAATTCCTGTATGAGTTCTAGCAGTTTTGGGGTGGAGTCTTTGGGTTTTCCACATAAAGTATCATGTCATCTGCAAAGAGTGAGAGTTTGACTTCTTCTTCGCCGATTTGGATGCCTTTGATTTCTTTTTGTTGTCTGATTGCTGTGGCTAGGACTTCTAATGCTATGTTGAATAGCAGTGATGATAGTGGACATCCCTGCCACGTTCCTGACCTTAGGGGGAAAGCTCTCAGTTTTTCCCCATTGAGAATGATATTCACTATAGGTTTTTCATAGATGGCTTTTATGATATTGAGGTATGTACCCTCGATCCCTATACTCTGAAGGGTTTTGATCAAGAAAGGATGCTGTACTTTGTCAAATGCTTTTTCTGCATCTATTGAGAGGATCATATGATTCTTGTTCTTTCTTTTGTTAATGTATTGTATCACGTTGATTGATTTGCGGATGTTGAACCAACTTGCAGCCCAGGGATAAATCCCATTTGGTCGTAGTGAATAATCCTTGTAATGTACTGTTGGATCCTATTGGCTAGTATTTTGGTGAGAATTTTTGCATCCATGTTCATCAAGGATATTGGTCTGTAATTCTCCTTTTGGATGGGGTCTTTGTCTGATTTGGAGATCAAGGTAATGGTGGCCTCATAAAACGAGTTTGGAAGTTTTCCTTCCATTGCTATTTTTTGGAACAGTTTCAGAAGAATAGGTATTAATTCTTCTTTAAATGTTTGGTAGAATTCCCCTGGGAAGCCATCTGGCCCTGGGCTTTTGTTTGTTGGGAGATTTTTGATGACTGCCTCAATTTCCTTAGTGGTTATAGGTCTGTTCAGGTTTTCTATTTCTTCCTGGTTCAGTTTTGGTAGTTGATACATCTCTAGGAATGTATCCATTTCTTCCCAGTTATCTAATTTGCTGGCATAGAGTTGCTCATAATATGTTCTTATAATTGTTTGTATTTCTTTGGTGTTGGTTGTGATCTCTCCTCTTTCATTCATGATTTTGTTGATTTGGGTCATTTCTCTTTTCTTTTTGATAAGTCTGGCCAGGGGGTTATCAATCTTGTTAATTCTTTCAAAGAATCAGCTCCTAGTTTTGTTGAGCTGTTCTACTGATGACCTTAATTTTTAAGTGATTCCTAATTTTAATGTAGCCAAGTCTATGTTTTTCTATGATTTGCATTTTTTGTTTTTTAAAAATGCTTCCATAATCCAAGGTCATAAATATATTCTTTTTATCATAAAATTGTAAAAATTTCACTCTTAATCTATATGGATTTTAAGTGTGCAATATAAGATGGCATCTTATTTTCACCTTTTGTATGAATAACTAAATACCAGTTTCCATTTACTGATAAGCATTTACTGGAAGACCATGTCCTGAAAAGTCTAATCTTTTTCAAAGTAATCTGTAATAACAACTCTGTTATATATTAAGTTTCCATATTTGGTTGAGTTTATTTTGGTCTCTCTACTTCATTTCACTGTGGTATGTGTTTATCCCTGCACCAATATCATTCTCAATTATTAGAGCTTTTATATTAAGAATAAGATATTTGATAGGATGAGTCCTTTCAACATAGGTTTTCAAGAATATCTTGGCTATGGGGCACCTGAGTGGCTCAGTTGTTAAGTGTCTGCCTTCAGCTCAGGTCATGATCCCAGAGTTCTGGGATCGAGCCCCACATCGGGCTCCCTGCTCAGCCGGATGCCTGCTTCTCCCCCTGCTTGTGTTCTCTCTCGCTATGTCTCTCTCTGTCAAATGAATAAATAAAATCTTTAAATATATATATATATATATATATCTCTTGGCTATGACTTGCTTCAAAAGATGAGTTGGGAATTTTTCCCCCTGCATGAAAAAGTTTTGTGTAATACTGAAATTATCTGTTTCTTGAATATTTGATAGTCTAATTTGTACAATGTCTTTACCTGGTGCTTTGTTTTTAGGCAGATTTTAACCGTGGATTCAATTTCTTTAATAGTAAAAAATTGGTTAGGATTTTTATTTCTTCTAAGTTACTTTGTAAAGTTATATTTTTCTAATAATGCATACATCTTACCTAACTCCTCAAATTTATCATCATTTAGCTTTCAATGATATTTTCTTGTTGTCTTTTTTCAACTGAGATGCGTCTCTACTTACGTCTCCTTTTCTTTTCTTAATATTATTTACTTGTGCTATCTATTTTCTTTTTTCCTGACTCATTTTGCCAAAAGTGGATTGATTTTATTGAGTTTTAGAAAACGAATTTTTGGCTTTTTAAATTCTGTTTGCATCTTTGCTATTTTCTTTAATGAATCACTGTCCATTCAATGGTACATTTCTTTCAGATATTGACCCAAACCTTTAGCAAAGAACTTCATATATGACGACACCATTTTCTGGTTTATTTTATAGGGCTAAAGGGGAAGAGTGGCAAGGTTGGGGACTTTCACCCACTCCCTCCTTGACTTTAGCAGGAATTGGCTATTAGCCAATTGAGTGGAAAGGCTTTGGATTTCAGAGAGGTATGTGACATTATCCTTAACCTCAGAGGAAGAGTCTGAGGAGGACACAGGTACATGTCTGACAGCCCCAATCACATTTACCATGGACTTGATATCGGGATTTTCCTACTTCCTTCTTCAAACTGCATGTGGTGAATTTCCAAACATGCCATTCCTCACTTGTGTGAAAGAGATCACCTTCCCACCGATTAATTACTTTAAGAGGATGGGAATTGGTGAGGGAAGGCAAGCAGACAGAGTTGCTGAGGATGAAATGGTCTCTTGAAAAAATGGACCTTTGACTATGAAATAAAATGAGAGAATAGCAAGGGGAAGAAATATTGGCAACCTTTTACCTTTTATATAATAGCTTACAGTTTTCTTTCTAGAGCATCTTCATAAACAAATCCTCATTTGATCTTTGAGCAGCCCCAATCTCAGTAAAGTGGGCAGTGCAGGCGTTCTGGACAATGTAGAATGAGAAGCAAGTGTTTGGAGGTGTTTCCTTGGGAAAGGAAGTCATCGGCTTGACTGCAGACAGCCTTTATAATGAAACAACTGATAATAGATTTTTAAAACTTTTCATTGAATTCCTGTGATGCATACAGTGTCTTGAATAGATTTTGAAATGAACCTGTATAAGAGGCACATTGTCTCCATTTGCATGGCCTTCCCGAGAGTCGTTGCTATTCTTTACATGGATTTCTTTTTCTGGACCCAAGATATAATATACATCTTTAATTTATCTCATCACTCTGATGGGGAACTTTCCGGCATATGCTATCGAATTTGTTAAGTGAAGGCATATCTCTATTTTGTAATCCATGAAAGCTGGTATTAAAGACAAAATAAATACACTTCAGGAAAGATAACATTTTTCACAACAGATGTGAGAGCAAAGAAACTGCTGACATGTTTATTAGCAATGGATAAACTGAATGTTTCAGTTTGGCCCAGCACCCAGAAAATGCAGATGTGTATCCAGATGCAAACCTCTAGAAACTGCAAGAGAAAATTTGTATTAGACATTCTACAAGATTTCTGGCACTTCCTGCTTGACAAGAAGTACCCCTGAGAGCCACCTATCTCATGATATTTTGGCAGGTTTTTTCTCCCTTGCTCTGGTAAAAGCCAAAAAATGCAGCAAGGCACAGTATTTTAAAAAAAGTAGAAATGGGAAGTTTACTAAACCATTTTTGACCTTCAAGTTAGAATTTTAAAAGTGGGTCTGGCTTAGAATATAGGATGCCTGGGTCATCTTTCTTCACCTTAGGTTATTTTACTAGTTGTCAATAAACTGAACATTCTTTAGCTCGTGCAAACATTTAAATGAATAAGGTTTCCGTTTAATTCCTTGACTGTCTTTTCCTTGGTAGGAAAGTACTTTGACTAGAGTCTTAGCAAATTTCAGCATTTAATGACATTTTTTACAGAAAAATGGTTTAGTAAAGTCAGGCACAATATAGGAATCCATGCTTTTAATAATATTTAGTTAGAATTTAGTTAGAATAAAAATACATTAGGCAGTGTCCAAAAACTAAGAATTTGGAATTGTTTCTACTCTGAGGATATATGGTCATTGAGTCAAAAAAAACTTTTTTTAAGTAGGCTCCACACCCAGCATGGAGCCCAATGCAGGGCTTGAACTCAAGACCCTGAGATCAAGACCTGAACTGAGATCAAGAGTAGGATGCTCAACCAACTGAACCACCCAGGTGCCCCAAAGTTTTTTATTTTTTTATTATTTTTTTATTTTTTTAAAGATTTTTATTTATTTGAGAGAGAGAGAATGAGAGACAGAGAGCATGAGAGGGAGGAGGGTCAGAGGGAGAAGCAGACTCCCTGCCGAGCAGGGAGCCTGATGTGGGACTCGATCCCGGGACTCCAGGATCATGACCTGAGCCGAAGGCAGTCGCTTAACCAACTGAGCCACCCAGGCGCCCCATCAAAGTTTTGATTAATGTATCTTCCTATTTCATTAGCAATAATAATATTAATAGCTACTGTTTATTCAACCACATATGCCAAGTACTGTGCCAGTTGCTTTGTATAATAATAGTGACAATAGCTAACATTTTTAAGCGTTTAGTGTATTACACATTATGCTAAGCTTGAATTATTTAATTCTTCCAAGAACTCTTTGAACTCAATCTCATTATTACATATATTTTACAGATGACAAAACTAAGGCTTAGAAAATTTAAGTGACTCTTAGTGAGATTTTTTTTTAAGATTTATTTATTTATTATTTTAGAGGCAGGGGGGAGGAGCAGAGGGAGAGGGAGAGAGAGAATCTCAAGCAGACTCCCTGCTAAGCATGGAGCCCAAGGTGGGGCTTTATCTCACAACCCTGAGATCATGACCTGAGCCGAAATCAAGAGTCAGACACTCAACCAACTGAGCCACCCAAGTGCCCCTTAGTGAGATTTTTTAAAGTAAATTTAGCTGGGGGAAAACTGTTTTGAGATTTTAAAAATTGTTTTTGTAGTGTTGTGATTGTTTTATAAACTTGTTTAGAATGCAAAATGCCTTGAAAATTGCAACAATATTTAATCTATAAATTGAACAAAGCATAAACTGGTTTGCTCATCACTGGCCATTGCTATTTTCTCCTGGGTGCCAGGAAAATGTGATCCTATGGTGAGTTGCTCAAATACCTAACCTTATTAGAGGTAGCAGGACTCAGAAACCAAGCACCTAGGGCAGAACAGAAGTCTGGGGTCAAAACAGAAATCAGGACAAAAAAGTAGATGTTTAAAATTATGGATTTACATCTGATCAAGCAATAGCCAAATAAAAACATTATTCAGAATCTGAGAATGCAACCCCCATGGTTCCCTTCCAGTCTGGCTTTTGGCTCTCTTAATTTCATCCTCTTAAAACTCGATCTGAAAACATCTGTGCTAAAAAGTCATCAATGTGGTGAAATTTGAGGCATCATGTTGAATTACTGTCCATGTGTACATGTTTCTGGTATAATAGCAATGCATAAATGTATTTTCAGGAATGTTTAGAAATAAAACATCTTGAGTGTTTGTTTTTACAAGCCAAATGTAATATTTTAATAATTTTCATTGCAAATAAATATAGTTATTGTGAAAATATGCATAGTTTTTTGATATTTATTCATCTTTGTAATTTATTAGAGCCACCCAAGAAAACTAGTTTAATTTTCTCATAATCACACCCTCTTTAAGACCCCAACCATGTTATCTTGCTTGGCCATTTACCTCATTCACATGCTTCTAAATGGTTGTAACCTTTGCTAACATTCAAATCCACTCTTTAAAAGTACAGATTTACAGCAGTGAGTAGATACCAAAGAATGTTTTAGAGGCCGTTATGGCAACACAAAAGGCGTAGTCACAAAAATGGTTTGGACTGAGAAACAGCAACGTCATTGGAATAAATATGTTGTTTCCTAAGGCAACTGTCTTCTTGAAATGTAAAGTGAGAAGTATTTCCTCTGAACATGCCAAATCTTATACATTTAGAGCAGTTGTTCTCAAACTTCAGTGTGCATAGAATAATTTAGGAATTGTATTAAAACAAATCTGCAGATACCCTGGGATCCAATTCCCAAGTAATTCAATGGATCTGCAGTAGGACTCAAGGATCTAGATTTTAACAAGCTCTCCTGAGAGATTCCCATGCACATGATCAACAGCATACTCATCTGGACACATTACTACATAGCCACATGCTATACACCCAGGAATGTAACTTGGCTATGCCATGTTTTCTTTCCTTAAACCATCTTGACATAGCTTAATACCACGTTTGGGCTCTCATAGTTATTTTCAGTTTCAACTCAAATATGATACTTAAACTTTTCACTATGACCTTAAGCTGGTAATTCTTACCGGATTATAAATGAAATCCCTCAGATTCAGAATTATAATATCTTCATAGTGTTCAGGACTACAGGCTGATAACTTTGTCTGTATCTGGATTTTTTTTTAGTAGCCCTTGGGAAGGAAGCATGGTTTCATGGGAACATCAAAGTATATAGGACAAAGTCCCAGCTTTGTGGACATTACTATTCTAGAGGGGAAGAAAAGGTGTGTATGTGAGCAACTAAAATTTGATACAGCATGAGTCAAATAGTTGAATATCATTTCTTAAATCATGTTCGACATACCATTCATGTCCTCTGAATTGTTACCAAGTATTACAAGTAAAAAGGATTTCATGCCAGAAACATCCAAGAAATGATAGAGTAAACTTAGCTTTCCTTACTGTGGGACTTTTCAGAACCTTTAACGTGTATTATGATTTTCACAGACTTGATTTAAAGCATTTGTGTGGATATTAGTGTAATATGTATCACAGCCTAGAAAATTATGGCTCAGGCAAATACATAGGCATTTTAAGGAAGGTGAGATCATTCCCAGTTAAGGTGACCAGGGAAGGTCCCATATAGATGTTGGCATTTAAGCTATGCTCAGTGATCATTAGCAGTCCTTCCTCAGCAGAGACAAAATATTCATGAAAAAATGGGGGTTGATAAGTAGTTATCTTTCTTGATAAAGGATTCTATCATCAAGGAAAAAGCTTTGAATCTGACAACTTGGAGATCATTAACCATTGAGACAGCAGTGGCTGGAGAAATGGAAGGGGTGGAAGCCAATTTCACAAGATCAAGAATGAAGAGTTAGTGAAGAAATAGATTCTTAGGTGAATTTTGTAAAAGAAGATGGCAACTTGGTGTGGGTGGAAAAGTAGAGTGAGGGAAGTCATTTTTTTAATGGGAAGAGGCCTGTATGTCTTATCTTAATGGGTAAATTTTTTAGGAGTATATTTAGAGGTTCTAAGTTGTTAGGGTCTGACTCAGGAAAATGAAAAGGTCATTCATTCATACAATCATTATTGGGTACCTACTGTGGACCAGCTCTGTAAGTTCTGTATACAAATAAAGGATCTAATCACAGACTGAGAAAAGCGAAAGTCACGCTTGTCTTTTCCTTTGCTCAAACTTTATTAGTGTATCAGATTCGGCTCAATAATTCAAGTAAGACTAACAAGAAGGAATTTCTGACCCTAATTCATTTTCATTATTAATGAAGTAACATTTATTTTTAAGAGAAGTCATTGACATGTGGTGCCTGGGTGGCTCAGTTGGTTAAGTGTCTGCCTTTGGCACAGGTCATGATCCCAAGGTCCTGGGATGGAGCCCCTCATCTGGATCCTTGCTCAGCGGGAGGTCTGCTTCTCCCTCTGCCTCCCTCTCTCTCTGCCTGCCGCTCCCCCTGCTTGTGCTTGTGCTCTCTCTCTCTGTCAAATAAATAAATAAATAATCTTAAAAAAAAAAAGAGAGGTCTTTGACATATTTCTCCATTTATTAGACTAAAAGCAATGGAAACTCTCATATGCTGCTGGTGGGGAGAAAAAACATACATCTTTAGAACATGTTGGCATTACATTTTTATTGTATTTTTATTTTATTACATTTTAAGATATTTTTCTATTCTATTACATTTTTTAAATTTTTTTATTATGTTATGTTAATCACCATACATTACATCATTAGTTTTTGGAAGGCAGCTATGCTCACCACTATACCACCAACGCCATCATTAGTTTTTGATGTACTGTTCCATGATTCATTGTTTGCATATAACACCCAGTGCTCCATTCTGTTACATTTTAAGATATTTATAACTTATGACCCAGAGCAGTGGTGTCCAACTTTTTGGGCTCAAGACTCCTTTATACTCTTAAAAAATATTAAGAGTTTTGTTTACATGAGTTTTATCCATAGATATATAGTGTATTTGAAATTAAAACTAAGAAAAATGTAAAGTATATATTAATTCATTTAAAAATAGCAGTGTTGTTAAAATAATATTAAAACTAAATGCTAACTGAAAAACAGTTTTAGTCAAAATAATTATTATTTCCAACAAAAATTTAGGGAGAAGTGTGACATTGTTTTACATCTTAGCAAATCTCTTTAGTGTCTGATTTACTAGAAGACAGCTGGATTCTCCTATCTGCTTCTGCTTTTGATTTGGCACTGTATCACGTGTGATATAGTCTCTGGAAAATTCCACCCTACATTCACAAGAGACTGAGAGTAGAAAGGACAAATAAAGTCTCAGTATTATCATGAAAATCATTTGGTACTCATGGATCCCTGGTAAGCATCTTGAGGACCGTAGGGGTTCCTGAATCACCTTTAGAGTTTTCTGCCATAGAGAAACTCCTGCACCAGGATGCAGATAGAAAGATGTTTAGAGCAGCATGTCCATACAGCAGGGGCTCACAGAAACAGCTCAAATGTTCACTTAGAGTAGAATGGATAAACAAACCGTGTTATGTTCACACAGTGGACTGCTATGCAGCAGTAACAATGAATTAACTAGAGCTACGTGTACCAACATGGATAGAAATCACAAATACAAATTCAGCAAGTGAAGCAAGTCATAAAAGAGTGCATACAAAGTGACTCCATTCGTAGAAAGTTCAACGCAGGCAAAATGAGCCATAATGTTTAAGAATGTATGAATTAGTGGCAAAACTATAAAGAAAAGCTAAACAAGTAATGTCACAAATAGCAAGACCATGATGCCTGTGGGGAGCAGTTATGATGAGGGAAGAGTAGACGGGCTGGGTTGGGGTTCTAGCAATGTTCTGTTTCTTGACCTGGTAGTGGTCACATAGGTGTTTGCTTTACAATTATTTGTTAATTATGTTAAAATGTACAAGCAAGGTTTATTTACTTTGAGTCTTACTTATTAAATATTCTATAATTAAAAAATAAAAACATAAATAGAAGAGCAAACTTGGGGCATTTCTCTAGAAGTCATACACAGACACACATGGTTGTTTCAGTTAATTATTACTGTTTAACATACCACTTACCCAAATTTAGGAGCTTCGAACAACAATATTTTATTGTTCTTCTAATCCTGTGGGTTTACCAGGTTTGGCTGGACAAGGGCTGAACTGTTTAAGGGTGCTGCTTCACTCACATGTGGGGTCCCTCAACGTGATGACTGGAACGGTGAGGGCTGACTAGGCATCTTTCTCTCCCCAGGAGTCTCCCTGGCAGACTGAATTGCTAGACACTGTGGCTCAGGGCTCCAACAGCCAACATTCCCAGATAATAAGCCCCGATGTGCCAGTGGTTATCAAGCCTCTGTCTGCATCATCCTTGACTATGTCTCAGTGAGCCCAGAACCCACATGGGTGTGGCCAATCCAAGGGCAAGAATACAAGCGGGGGAGGCATGCTTCATTGGGATCCACCAATGTAACTATCCCACAACTGTATAAACATGCAGTGCGCACACACTCATGCAATTGTCCACCACAATTGTATATATATGCACTGCACACACACAGATATATACATATATAAAATATATAAAGATATGTGTATATATATAAGTATAGCAAAGAGAGAAGTCTCAATGGTCTGGGGTGACCCCAGTTGAAGGGAAGTGTATGGTCCGAATAATTATAACGTCCCACCCAAATGTAAGATTCTGGCACTTGTGATGTGAGTCACAAGTTTCCTTTTTGCATAATCACTGCCATCTCTATTCTCCTTAGTCCATGTTAACTTGATTAAAGTAACCAGTAAACAAATTGGGTGTTAAAAAACAAGAGACAGAAAAAAATTTGTGTCGAAAATCTGCCATTCCATCTGCACACTGACATGGCTATGGTCATCTGCAAATAATTAGAAAGCACGATCAACCATCAATGCTGTATTGGTTTCCAGACTCAGAGGTTAATAGCAACTTCGTTTGACTTACAATGGTAATGCAGTAATGACTCCTACCAGCCAGGAAGATACCGTAAATACCCAGTAAAGAACACACCAGCTTTTGGCCCTGCCCTGACAGTGCACGGGTATGTCCTGTGGGTGGCGTCCTGGAGCACATGACTCCTGAGTGTCCCTTCTGAGATTTGGTGGAAGACACAGAGCAGGCAGGGAGGGATCCTTGAAAGGAAAGACTCTACCAACAAGCATGCTGATCAAATAGCTTTGGAAATGTATTTTAGCAATTTGGCTGAAAACCTGCTCTAGTTTAGCATTTCTTGTAAGCAATTATGTGGTAGTCCTTTTTTTTTTTTTTTTTTTAATTGGGCCATAAGCTCTCAAGGGACAAGGACCGGATATTTACTTTCTTTATAATTATTCCTAGAACCCTGAACTCATTAGTAAACTGTACTCAGTAGGTACTTAATCACTGTTGTTGATGGCCTGGCTGACCTGACCTCAAAATACAGAGATTTTAAGAGCATGTTTAACCAAATATTTTTGTAGTTTGAAAGAGATCTTGTTTTGGGTTTAAGGTAGAGGCCCAGGTACTCCTCCTTTATCCCAAACAGCCCTGAGTCTACAACAGAAATTCTGCAGAGTAAATATATATTTACAAAGGATCCTACTCAGCTCTTAGCATATCACAGACCCTCCTGTTTATACTCCTTCTCCAAGTCCTGGAGAATTATTCACACCACAGAGGAACAATTCAGTCTATTGATGTGATGCTGATTTGCACCAAGCCTGGATAAGAGGAAACTCCTGTGTGGCTCCTGACAAAGTCTAGAATGCAAACAACAAAATTCTAGAGCAGATTTTTCTTCTTTTTTTTTTTTTTCCCTTTTTTTTTCTGAAATGCATTGACTAAAACCTGTATCCATATGCTTAAGGTCATTGAATGGGACTTCCAATTTCTCTGTTTTTTGTTGTCTTTTTTTTTTTTTTTGTCATCATTCCTTTCCCTAAAGGGAGCCTCAATTAATGACTTATGTCCAGACTTTTCATTTGAAAATCCTGTTTGAAATGCAATTAATGATCCACTAATAGGCAATATTGAAACATCTACTTGTTGAGTGAAAGTTGGATGATTACTTCAGATAGATGGGCAGTCATTTGTGTGCTGGCCATGGGTCAGATAATGTTGTTCTCAATATCTGAGAAGGATGCCTAGAATAGAATGATCTATCACTATAAAGCTGCTCATTTCCTGGCACATGACTGCCTTAAAGAGTATCACATTTTCCTATCCCTTTCTCTCTCTCTTTTAATTTTTTAAAAGGCATGGAGTGATGAGACTAAGAGCTTTCGCCCTTGGTTTTATCTGCACGTAGAAACATTTTCAAGAGAGGTTTGACTCCTCTATGCCGTATGTTTCCAGCTACATCTTTCTTCTGAAGACTGAATTTTGTATCAAGTATGGATCTCATCCTAATGAGATTCATCTCTTATCAGCTATTTCCCTTCTTAAATCTAACACCTTACACCTCTTTTAAAAAGTTTTAAAGGAGCCTCTATAAGGAAACATGAAAATAACTCCTGAGAGTAAAAGCAACCCAGAGCCCAGCACTATTTAACAATAGTGATAGGATTTCTATTGTTCTGCCAGGAGGATTATCATGGCAACCATGCCAGATTCACCATTGCCTTAATGCAGGGCTTGGTAATAGCTCTCTCAGTAGTTATTGCTTTCCATAATATGACCACAGTTGAATGATACATTAAGCACCCTTGCCTACCAGCATGGCAGCTGTGGCCAGCTAGGACAAGGAATGTTCTCCGGCCACATATTCTCAGAGGTGGGCTGCATGCTATTTACCTGGTGAGAAATTTGCAGAAAGATGTTTCCCAGCCCTGTGTTCTCACTCCAGGGCACCTGGCTGGCCTGAGATCCATGTGCAGACCCTTCTCTCTTCTCTGCACTGAGGCTCCTACTGGACAGAGTGAAACTGGATTCTACTTTCCCCAACATCAGAGCTACCTGTCCTCAAAGTTCCTCTGTTATTCAAGTTCTTAAAAGTTGCCTCTTACTTTTCTTCCAAGTATTTAACTGTTTGAGAGGAGTTTGTTTCCAAAAGTCTTATGTTCAAGGCACATACTAGTTTTAGGAAAGTACTTACTTCTTGGCCTAAGAAGTAGGCCATGTATGAATGGAAAGGTAGGTGACTTGGGCATGATAACTGAATGGTCAGCAATAGTAAGCCTTTATGTCTCAAAATTAATATGTTTTTTAACTTTCTTTTTAATTTTGAGAAATGGCAAACTTCCAGGTTCTCTAGTTTTAATGTAAAAAAAAAAAAAACAACTCCAGTGTTTAGAGATGCTTTAAAAATTTAACCAGTAACAGAAAAAAAAAATCAGTCTACCTTAACCAATATGAAATCTTTATTAAATTGATTCCATTTGCCCAAGATGCTCACTTCTCTCTAGACACATCAATATTAACCAGTATTTTCCTAGACCAGAATGTGTTCCTGTTTTAAGTAAAAATAGACCCCCCCAAGTATCCTGTATAGAGACACTTACAGACATGTGCATTTGCCATTCCTCAGACAAGGTCAAGCATCACTTAACCCATCCCACGGTAGCTATGAGGGTGAATTTCTTCTAGGAAGTTGCCCCTCTTAAACAGTCATCTTATCAGGAAACTTTGAGCAACAGACAGACAGATCCTGTTTTTATCTTCTTTAAATTTTAGAGTCTTTTGAAAATATTCACTGCTGTAAAAAAGTTCCTTGACAGAGTCAGGAAAGGACATTGAGATTTTGTGCTTTAAAAAATTAAATGGTATTTGTTTTTCTTTAATTCAAAGGCAGGTGAGAAAAAGAAAAAAAAGCCATTTTGTGATAATCCAGACCAAGGAACAGAGAAAAAGGAAATTAAACACACTTTTCCATGTTTGTAAGTCAATATTTCATGCATGTTGATTTTTGAACAGAGGAGATTTTGACGTGAGAATTAGTGGAGTAAAACAAAATCCTGTGCATATAAGAGAGCAGAGAAATGTTTACGAATCTTTAAGATCAGAGAAGTGCCAATGGGCATGAGCTATCATTTAGTTGGAAAGAGCACGAGGCTAGGAATTGGACAGACCAGCCTGCAAACCTACCCTTCACCACCGGTTACCTGTGAAACTTTGGACAAATTATTTAACCTCTCTGCTTTCACTTCCTCATCTGTAACATGTGCAGAGTAATATGAAATCTACATCGCTTTTAGAATTGAACGAGATCACGCATAAAACACTTAACACAGTGCCTGGCACAGCTTAAGGCTGCTGTTAGACTTTTTATTTTTCTCTTCTGGCAACAGATTTTTGTGGCTGTTTCAACAATTTAACCCCCCATCTCTACCAAGTTGCCAAAAGAGAATTTTCCATCCTTGCCCCTCTTAACCACACCCTGCTTTAATCATGACCCAGATTTCAGCACTACCCCTGAAAGGTCACCACCCACTACAGATTTTCTCTGTGTAGTTTTAAATTTCACTGTACCCATAAATGCTAAAAGCAGCCTATCAGTCAAAGTGATACTTAGCACCTCTTATTAAGAGGTTGTACTGTTACAGTATGCCACTATAATCTAGAAAGGAAAAACGTGATTAGACATCATGAGAATGAAGGCATTCACAATACATTCAAGACAATACTCCATGTTCTGTCAAGAAAGGGAGATTTTATACCATATAAAACCGTCTCTCCAAGGACTAAGATATCGCAGCAACACCAGGATCACCTAACACTTCCAGGTAAGCTCCGTCTATCTACCTATCCATCCATCCATCTGTCTTACAAAATAGTTCCAATAGTCGAACACTGTAAATTCTTAAAAAGGTATCCTCAAACTTAATTGAGGTTTTATATTATTTTTATTTCAGATTTCAGTTTTGCTTGTGAAACACACCACACCCAGTTTATAATGTAATTATCCTCAGAACATTGGGAACTTTAATTTTGGAATAGATCTTGACAATTCAGTTATTCTCCATCTGTATCAGCTCCTTCTTGTGCAATGATGGAAAACCTAACTAAATTTGGCTTAAGCCAAAAAAAAAAGGTGGGGGAGGGAGTGGTGGGAATTTTTTAGTTCTCCTAACCAAGACGTGTAGGGGTAGAACCAGTTTTAGCTACAGCTGTACCCAAGGACTCAACAGATGCCAATAGACCTTCATTGCTCTACATCTTTCAGTTTTACCTTTTTTTAAAGATCTTATTTATTTGTCAGAGGGAGTGCGAGCGCAAGAGAGCACAAGCAGGGGGAGTGGCAGGCAGAGAAAGAAGCAGGCTCCCCACTGAGCAAGGAGCCAGACGTGGGCCTCATTCCCGGGACCCTGGAATCACGACCTGAGCCAAAGGCAGACGCTTAACTGACTGAGCCACCCAGGCGCCCCTCAGTTTTACCTTTTAAGGAGTGACTTCACTGTTAGGTTCCATGATATGGCAAGAGGGCACGTAACTCCAAGTCCAGTTGGCTCCAGATTTATATCCAACAACAAAGAGAGTTTTTCTCTCCCCTCCCTCTTTTTCTCAAGTCCTAGTGAAAGACTCGTTCCATGTGAAAATTCTGTGAACAAAGGTGGTTGAATGGATGCTAGGTACAAAAACAAGATATCTGGTAGAATGATTACTCCTCAAGTGATTCCAGGAAAGAGTAAAATGGTTAGTTATACTGGTCTACCCTGCAACTATCACACTTTTATATCTGCTAGAATATTTGGAGACAACTCAGTCATATATGACCATCTCAGAGCATCTCATCACATACTATAAGCTTCTCACTATGTGGTAGGCAAGCGCTAGGGCTTGAAGAAACAGACATCTGTCCCACCAACTTCTCTAATACCCATTTCTTTATGGAGGCCATCAATTTCAGCCTTGTGTTAAGGGGAAATGAACAAGGAGATAATGAAAACTCTTCTGGGTTTCGTATGTGAGGTTAAAAAACAAAACAAACAAAAACAGATTGAAACTCACATCATTGAGATATATTAGATCCATGAAGGTTATTCTCTCTTAAGTCCAAACTTATTCAGTCCCAGGGCACACAAAATAATTTGGAACATTACTGCTCCCTTTTATTGAGAAAGCTCAGAGGGTATGAAACTGGCATTGAGTGACCACTCAGCAGGTTCCTGGGAATGCTTCCTGTGACTTTAGGGAATCTCACAGAAGACAGAGATTTGCCTAAGATAGTCCATTTTGGACTCTGTATTATCTTCAGCCAGAATTAATTCTTCCATTATTTTAATTAAAGTGAAGAGCTGTTGTCATTTTTTTTCTACTCTGATATACACTTGTAAAAGCCCTGTGTTATTGGTTCAAATCTTTAGCCCTCACAGGGTCTCCTTTTGTTTGTATAGGGCAGGTATAATAGCATTATTTAATCAGCTTCACAGTTTAAGCAAGCATTAGAAGAAGTTTTAGCTCTTACAAAGCATGAACTTCAAATACTTTCCTCTCTGTTCTTTTTTTGGGTGATCCATAGCCGAGAAGCTTCCCAAAGTCTCCACAACCAAGAAAAGACAGAATTGGTGTCATTCCAAATATCTATGGATAAGATCTGGGCCAGTGAAATCTAGTTTGGAATTAGAAATGGTGTCGTGTTGCTATTTTTTAGCAATTAAATGGTTGCTTTCTGGTTACTAGGAAAATTCCCTTCAAAAAGTTTTTATGAAACTTGGTCTCACTGCTTAATACTTGCAAAAAGCACACAGAATCCATGCCTTTGATTTTTATAGGCTGGACAAAGTTCCTTGCCATAGGCTGGGACCTATTATCATGGCTAGGAGAACAGGATCCATCAGCAAGCATAGGTTAATTTTGAGGCTGCTTATATCACCTTTGTTTTTCCAAGACAATTCAGATTAGAGGAAGGTGGTCTGTCTGTTGTCTTTCTGGTTTCTTCTTCTTTTTTTAATAAACATTTTTTATTTAAATTCAATTAATTAACATATAATGTATTATTGGTTTCAGAGGTAGAGGTCAGTGACTCATCAGTCTTATATAACACCCAGTGCTCATTACATCACATGCCCTCCTTAATGCCCATCACCCAGTTACCCCATCCCCCTGCCCCTCTCCCCTCCAGCAACCCTCAGTTTGTTTCCTATGATTAAGAGTCTCTATGGTTTGTCTCCCTCTCTGATTTCATCTTATTTTATTTTTCCCTCCCTTTCTGGCTTCTTCTTATGAACTTGAAGCAGTGTGATAGCTTTTTAGTTTAATGAAATTTTATCATATTGGAAACCAAAAAGGGCGGGGGAGGCTTACCATCTTAAGAAAAGTAATGAAAAGCTTTTCTTATTTTTTATTTTATTTAAAAATTTTTTTAAAGACATTTATTTATTTTGAGAGAGAGAGAGAGCACAAGCAGGAGGGGCAGAGGGAGAAGGAGAGAGAATCGCAAGCAGACTCCGTGCTAAGCACAGAGCCCATGGGGGGTTTCAATCTCACCGCCCTGAGGTCATGACCTGAGCCAAAACCAAGAGTTGGACGTTTAACCAACTGAGCCACCCAGGTGCCCCAAAAAAGCTTTTTTTAAAAAAATGAAAATTTCAGATTTGCAGAGAGAAAGCTATCTGCTATTTTTATTTGTTAAAAGTGTCAAAGAATTTATCACAAAAACCTTCGGATCTCGTGCGTGTGTGTGTGCTGTGTGTGCACTCACGCGTGCTTGCTCACATTAACTGGAGAAGGTAATTGCATTACAGGGGATTGGTACGGAGAAGAAACAATCAAGTTGATTAAACTATGGGATAAGATTAAGGGCAGGATGACTGCATTTTAGGCTTATAGCAGGGCAGTTGATTGAGTAAAATTTGAAAAACTGCATAACCCCGACTATCTCCCAACTATTAATTTGTACCTGCTTCGACATGGAATGTTGTCATACTCTTCCTTCGAAGATTTAACTCATATTAAGGTTAACATGGAAATATTCCTCAACAATCTCCACCTTCAGGTGTAATCAGCCACTTTTTCCTCTTCTGTAATGGTCATTATTTTTTGTTTACTCACACAGTAAATATCTTCACAGTTAATATCTTCAGTGAGGGAAAAGGCTTGTTTATGGCAGATTTCTCTCTTGTCATTCAGTAGAACATGACAGGTAGTAAACCTGATATGTGTTTAATAAATAAATGTTTGTGTTCTATATGAAAAGATGTCAAAACTCAGACACATCACATTTATTCACTTGTTCAATTCTTTTTTTTTAAAGATTTTATTTATTTATTTGACAGAGAGAGAGAGCACAAGCAGGGAGAGTGGGGGGGGGGAGATCGAGCTTTTGTTAGAAATCAGAATGAGGGAGATCAGGCTTTTGTTAGAAATCGGGATCCCTGCTCAGCACGGATGTGGGGCTCCATCCCAGAACCCTGGGATCATGACCTGAGCTGAAAGCAGACGCTTAACTGACTGAGCCACCCAGGCGCCCCTCACTTGTTCAATTCGTTATTGAGCAAATATGTTCCTGGCACTATTCCAGGTGACAGGGATACAGCAGTGAACAAGCAAGGAATCCTATCTTCATGGAGTTTATAGTCCAGAATGGGAGACAAACAATAAAGAAACAAGAAAAATAAACTCTATGGTATGTTAGATAATGATAAATCTTAAGAGAAAAGTGGTAGTGGGAAAGGGGAGTAGGAGTGTTGAGATAGGCAGGCTTTAACATTTTACATGAAGTGACCATGAAAGAAGATATTTAATGTAGGTTCCAGCTTTGTACAGTCAAGGTACAAGACTTAATTAAAGTTCATAGAGCATAATCCTTATAGTTGCTATTTAAGGAAAATTTAGAATACCTTAATGTATAATTAATGACTCTTTAGCTAGGCACTTACAGTGTTTAAGTTTCATGGGGTGAGGAACAAGAGCTTATTAAATAAATCCTTGGCTTTTATAAAGATTGCAAATAGAATTTTTAAGCAATTTAAGTGTAAATAACTTTTCCAAACAATTTGCAGCTGCGATCTAAATATAAATATTTGGTATGTATAATTAAAATCATTTTCTGCATCCACTAAATAGGTCCCCTGAGTGCCACTTTAGCAAGCAACATATTGTGAGCCTAACTCCAAATAGTTTAAGTATAGAAAAGTTATAAAACCTCACTTCTAAAATAAATTTAATTCAGATATTTCATTAATTCAAAGCTTTCCTACCAAGATCAATTAGTGTTATTTCCCTGCGCGTATTTAATTGGAACAAAACACACATTTTAGAAGGTATATTTTTCGTGTGCTCCAAAGTCTAGCTAGCCGGCGGTTTTGTGGCTGTAAGGAGGTAAGGGGAAATTCACAAATTAGGCTTTTGTTAGAAATCAAAATATTCAGTCTCTTGCCCCCTGATGATGAGATTTGGGACATATCTGTTGAAACAGGAAGAGTAAGTTAGTTTTCACCTTTGCCTCAACATGACCGCACTTCCGTTTATTCCTGCTTCTGAGTAAGCACACACCCTGCTGTCGATGATTGCCTATTAGACCTTCGTAGCATTCACATCTCCCTGGTAGGTAAGTGTAATACACAGTCGACCCTCGAACGATGAGGAGGTTAAGTCAAAAACCCATATATAGCTTTTGACTCCCCCAAAACTTGACTGTACTGATAGCCTAATAAACAGCCAATTAACACATACTTTGTGTGTTGTATGTATTATATACTGTATTCTAACAATCAGATAAGCTAGAGGAATTACTAAGAATATCATAAGGAAGGGAAAATGCATTTACAGTGCTGTATTGTATTTATTGAAAACAAATCTGTGAGTGGACCTGCACAGCTCAAACCCAAGTTGTTCAAGGGTCTACCGGATATGTAACTTGAGAACACTTTCCTCTTTATTTCATTTTAATTAGTCGCTTCTCACCAGGTAATTGAAAACCAAATTGCTCCTTCAACCTAGTGTATACTTTGCCTTATTTCCTTGGCGCTGTGTGACATACTCAGCCTCAGGCTGTCTCTTATGACAATCCATAAGGTCTGATTTCCTGAATATCTTCTCATCTCTAAAGTACACTGAATGACCGATCTGCTGGATCGATTCCTGCTGATCTGCAGGCTGCTAGGATACCACCTATCCTTTGAGGACAGGTTACGACAAGGATCTCTCTTCAGCGGTGCTTTTTCTTCTTTAAAGGGAAATTTGAACAAGGGTTGCATGGAATGCAAAGAACTTTTCCAGAGTAGAGTATATTGGTCTCTCTGTAAACTGAATGTAGGGCACAAAGAGAAACACAATGAATGTATGTTGCTGTTTAGAGAAAATTTTAGACCTTCTAGCCCACAGTGGATTTATTGATGTTTTTGCTTTACTTTCATAGGAATAGATCCAATTCTTAGTTGTTCAAAAGTAAATTTTCAGTTTTCCCAGAAATTTAGTTTTTTTTCTTTCTCCCTTCTGTTGGACACTTTTTAACTTCAAGAGGAAACATTTACAACATTTTCTAAGAGACGACATGGAAAATGGTAGGAATTTACCGATAAAATGAAAACTTGGGATTATTGAAGGATTTGAATTATCAATGCTTTTATTAGATTTAATTAATACAACTTATTAAGTTAATACTCTATCACTTTTTCAGGTGTTTCTAGTTTTCGTCTTCTTGTAGCCCAAATACACCTACTTCTGAAAAAAGGAGTTCTGGATATCCCAAGAATTCACTGTGACACGAGCGGCCCAACCTTGAGTCCACTCTCGGACATATGTAAAGACTGAAATCTGAAATAAAATTTGAAGGCATATTTACAGGCATCAACTTCCCCTTCAGCATTCCCAATTTAACTTTAGTCCTCCCCACTTTTTACTGGCTTCCTTCTGGAAAGCTGGATGGCTCTCTCAGGATCAGGATAACTCCTCAAGTTACACTCTGTATGGAAGCTCTGGCAGTTACTCGCTGGTTTTATACGAAAGTTTTATTAAGTCCGTGCCAAATAGCTTCTCGTCATTGGATCAGCTAAAAATGTAATTTTTTGCTCAAGTGACAACTTTGTATTAAAAGTAGTATGTGTGTGTGTGTTCAAAGATTGAAAATTGCCCACTCCAGATCCTGGGTTTTCATACTAACGCACTTCAAAGGAAAAGCTGCTTCCCAACTGGTTCTCATGTTTTCTTCTAACTGGTTTCTCATCAAAATGATTCAGAGAGCACTGCTACTGCACGAACAAGGACATGGGATACTGATGACTCAAACCGGGTCATATAAGCTGGGGTTTCTCTGCAGGGCCCAGGGAATGAGCGTCCACTTGGAAATGTTCCCTCCTATCAAGATATGTAGAAAGAAACACAGGGAAGATTGGTTATAAAAAAGAGAAACAGATTCATAAATATAGAGAAAAAACTGGCGGTTGCCAAAGGAGAAGGGGGTCAGGCAAAATGGTGAAGGGGATTCAGAGGCACAATCTTCCAGTTATAAAAGAAATAAGTCATGGGGATGAAAAGTACAGCAGAAGGAATATAGTCAGTAATACTATAATATGCTATCGTGGTGAGCATTCCAATATAACTGTTGAATGCTTATGTTGTTCACCTGAAACTAATTTAATATTATATGTCAACTACAGTTCAGTTAAAAATAAAAATAAACTAAATGGAGATTGCATTTGTTTGGAGGCCCTTCTTAAAGTTGCTTTTAGCATTATGCTATTTGTATGACAATTACTAAGAATGAAACCCACAGAGCCTCATTTTTCTTCCCTTTATAAGAGTGGTACTAATGGACCCTAGAGGAGTGTCTCCTAAATTTTAGTAAAAATCAAAACTTTTTAATTGACAATTAAGGCATCTGGCTATGACTATAAAAGTTGAGAAAAACATGTGATTCTAAACTTTCCAATCAGGACTGAACATGTTTGTTCATTTTTCAAAATTAGGTCTGATTAAAAATATTTCTAGTTGATGGAAATTTGAGTTGTTTCCAGTTTGGGGCTATTATAAATAAATCTGCTATAAACATTTGAGTACAAGTTTTGGAGTAGACTTACGTTTTTATTTCTCTCGAGTAAAAACAAAGAGTAGAGTTGGTGGGCTATCTGGCAATGTGTATGAGCACCAGTTGCTCCATATACATATGCTTGCTAACATTTGTTATGGTCAGTTTTTTAAATTTTTGCCATACTAATGCGTATGTATTGGTATATTACTGTGATTTTGTTTGCATTACCCTAAAGACAAATGATCTTGAGCACCTTTTTCTGTGCTTATTTATCGTCTACATTTCTACTTTGGTGACATGAGTATTAAAATTTTGCTTATATTTTTATATTGTTCATCTTCTCAACACTGAGATGTAAATGTGCTTTTGTATTTTGCATTTTGTACAGATTCTTTGTCAGATATAGTTTTTCGGAAATATTTTCTCCTAGTCTGTGGCTTGCCATTTCATGTTTTAAGTACTGTTTTTAATGAGCAAAATTAATTTTGTTGGACTCCAATATATCAATTAGTTTTTATCATTTGCAGATTTTTGGGGTCCAATCTAGGATATCTTTGTTTAGCTGAAGGTCACAAAGATTTGCTCTTGTGTTCTTCCAAAAGGATTTTAGTTTTAGTAGTTTTAGGTCTATGATCAATTTTGAATAAATTTTTCTGTATGGTGAAAGTAAGGGTCAAGTTTCATCTTTCTAGTGGTAAATGTCTAATTGTTCTAGCACTATTTGTTGATAAAAAATATACTTTACCCACTGAAATACTTGGCACCATTATAGTCTACTTCTGGATTCTCAATTCTCTCCCATTGATCTATATGTTTATCCTTTTGTCAACACCGTTTTATCTTGAGTAATGTAGCTTTATAGGCTTAAAAACAGGGAGTGTAAGTCCTCCAACTTGATTTTTCTATTTTAGGTCCTCTGAATTTCCATATACATTTTAGAATTAACTTTTCAATCTCTACCAAGAAAAAGCATTCTGACTGGGTTTGCAATTGATTTTTTAGAACAATTTGGGAATAACTGACATCTTAGTATCAGGTCTTCTGATCCATAAAAATGGTTTATCTCCCATTTATTTAGGTCTTTTTAACTTTAGTTTTTAACTTTTTAACTTTTGGTGCTATAGTTTCTGATGTATATGTCATGCACATGTTTTGCTAAATTTATCCTTAAGTATTTCAGGTATTTAATGTTATTGTAATGGTAATTTTAAATATCACTTTTTAATTATATATTTATAGTATATAGAAATAAAATTGATTTTTGTATATTGATTTGTATTCTACAACTTTGCTAAGCACACTTACTATTATCTTGTACCTCTTTCTTGGCAACTTTTGAGGATTTTCTTCATAGACGATCATGTGTTGGCTGCTAATAAATACAATTTTACTTCTTTCTTTCCAATCTGTTTTTTTTCTTTTATCCTTCCTTCCATCTTTCCATCTTTCCTTCTTTCCCTCCTTCCATTTTCATTTCCACTGTCTAGAACAATGATTCTCAGATTGGGAGGAATGTTGTTCCCACCTCAGAGGACATTTGGCAACGTCTGGGGACATTTTTGGTTGACAAAACTGGAAAACAGGCCAGTGGTGTCTATTGAGTAAGAGACAAGGTGCTGCTAAACATCTAGATAGCCAACAAAGAGTTATTAGGCCCAAAACATCAGTAGTGCTGACATTAAGAAAACCCTATAGGTTTAGAATCTATCGTACAATGTTGAGTGCAAGTGATGACAATAGACATCCTTGTTTTGTTCCTGATCTATGGAAACAAAAAATCATTCAGGCTTTTTTACAATTAAGTCTGATGTTAGCTGAAGTTTCTCTATAGAGACCCTTTATTATTTTAAGGACATTTTCTTCCATTCCCAGTTTGCTGAGAATTTTTATCAATAAAGATATTGAATGTTGACAAAAGTTTTCTTCATCAAAGGATATAATTATATGTTATTTTTTCTTTTTAGTCTGTTGATATGGTGAATTACATTGATTAGTTTTTGAATGTTGAATAAACCTTGAATTCCTGAGAAGAAACTATTTTGATCATGAAGTATTATTAATTTTATTTATTACCGGATTCCACTTGTTAAAATTTTGTCAAAGATGTTCACGTCAATGCCCACAAGGGATATTGATCTGTAGTTTTCTTTTTCTTTTTTTTCTGATATGTCTTTTGTCTGGTTTTAGGATCAGGGTAATGTTGACCCATAAAATGGGTTAGGAAATGTACCTTCCTATTCCTTTTTTTTTTCTTTGGAGAATTTTTCTAGAATTTATATTATTTCTTTCATAAATACTTGATAGAATTCAATTGTAAAGATATCTGGGCTGGAGGTTTTGGGGGAAGTCTTCTAATGTCTAGTTCAATTACCTTAATAATTAGACATTTGGTCATTTTTTTTCCTTGATCAGTCTAGCTAGAAGTTCACTAATTTTATGGGTCTTTGGTTTTATTAACTTTTTTGTTTTTATTTTTTCAATTTCATTAATTTTGTTCCTAATTATATTTTTTCTTCTGCTGGCTTTGGGCTTTATTTGTTCTACTTGTTTCTAGTTTCTTACGGTGGAAGCATTGATTATTGAGCTGAGACCTTTCTTCATTTTTTTTTAAGATTTACTTATTTATTATTTTAGAGAGAAAGAGAGAGAGAGCGCAAGAGCATGGAGGGGAGGGGCAGAGGGAGAGGGAGAGAAAGAATCTCAAGCAGACTCCCCGCTGAGCAAGAAGTCTGATGCAGGGATACATCTCATGACCCTGAGATCATGACCTGAGCCCAAATCAAGACTCTGATGCTTTACTGACTGAGCCATCCAGGCATCCCAGAGACCTTTCTTCATTTCTAATGTAAGCCTTTATTACTATAATTTTTTTTTAAGCATTGCTTTAGTTGACTTCTACAAAATTTTTAACAGTTTTATTTTGGTTTAGTTGGCCTACATTAAAATGTATATATTTAAAGTGTATGATTTGAAATGTTTTTAACCATGAAGCACCGTGAAACCATCACTGCAGTCAAGACAATGAACATGTCAATCACTGCCAAATATTTTCATATGCTCCATTATGCTCTCTCCCTTCTACTCTTTTTCAGTCTACCCCCACTCCTCCAGGCAACAATCCATCTGTTTTCTGTCACTATAGATTAGTTTGCTTTCTATACTTTTAAATAAGTAGAATCATACAATATGTACTTTTTTTTCTTTTTGACTTCCTTCAGTGGATATAATTATTTTGAGATTTATTTATGCTGTAGTATGTATCAACAGTTCATTCCTTTTTATTGCTTAGTAGTATTCCATTGTATGGATATACCAGAATTTGTTTATCCATCCACTGTTAATGAACATTTGGGTTGTTGCCAGTTTTACACTATTACATATATGATTTCTATGAATATCGGTATACATATAATTCTGTGAACATATGCTTCGTTTTCCTTGGATAAATACTTAGGAGTGAAAAAGTTAGATTTTTATGATAGATATATGTTTAACTTTTAAGAAACTGCAAATCTATTATCCAAAGTGGTTGTGCCACTTTACATTCCCACCTGAGACCCATGATGTTTTCATTTGCCTTATTACTATATCATTCCTGACATTCATATTTTATTTGTACAAGTTAACTGAAAAAAATCTCTTATGTATTTTATAACACTCAGGATTTCTGTGTTGACATTTCATCTATGGACTAAAGTTTTTCAAGATGCAATCACTCTTAGGGAGAAATTGAGCATGGTGTTGTGTTTTCACTACAAATACAGAAATTGTTACTTGATTCAATTCTGTTCTGATGTCAAAGCTGAGATATGAGCCTGGAAGCTGTAGAAGCCATGTTTAGAGGTGACCCAAGAGCATAGGACTGGCATGCAGAGAAAGAAGCAAAGAGAAAAGAGAACAGAAGGTGGAGGGAAAACAGATTGATAGAATTCAAACCCCTGGCTTCAGCATTTGGTTACGTGAGATAATATATCTCTCTTTTTGCCTTAAAGAGGTATTATATGTCATCCCTGCCCACATATTCTAGTTGATGAGACCACAATAACACAGAAAAAACAATATGCCATACAATAAGAGAATAAGACAAGACATAACATATTGCTAAATGACACTTTTATACTTCTACTATATTACTTCTAAAGCTGGGGCTCCTGCTCAATGTGACCACCAGTATCAGGCAGCTGTGAAAGAGACTCCACTGTAAGCCCTGGGGATAGAGGGAAGCTCTATAGATTTTTGTTGTTCTGAGAGTTTCTGTTTAAAGAAAGTTCTGAGGCTTACCTATCTTTCAGACCTCCACCTGGTATCCTCTACCATCAGTACCTCCTTTGTCTCTTGTGTGTTTCTACAGCAGAAAGCTTGTCTTATTCCTCTCCAAGAGCCCACAGGAGATTCTGTGAGGAATGGTATTTGGTATTGGATGGTATTTGGGCAATGGTATGTCTGCTTGTAAAATATTTGTACAGTTTTATAATTTTATGCATCATTTACTTATTTTATTTTATTTTATTTTATTTTAAGATTTTATTTATTTATTTGAAAGAGAGAGACACAGTGAGAGAGGGAACACAAGCAGGGGGAGTGGGAGAGGGAGAAGCAGGCTTCCCGCGGAGCAGGGAGCCTGATGCGGGGCTCGATCCCAGGACCCTGTGATCACGACCTGAGCCGAAGGCAGACGCTTAACGACTGAGCCACCCAGGCGCCCCTATGCATCATTTACTTATTTTAAAACTCTCACTTGGGCTTTGTCATCATTAATAAGTTCTCACATGTTTTTTGAGTTTTTAAGTTGAAAAGGTATCATGTTAGACATGTTCATAGACCATTTTGAGCGTTTGAAAGTTTTTCACAGATAAAAGATATTAAAACATTAAGCCTTTCTCTTTTTGTGAATAAACAAACTGATTCAAATCAATCTCTGTCTACCTGGGGCAGTCCTCTTATCCATGAAGAAACTTCCACAAATAAGTGGTATGGTCAAGAATCTCTTACTTAAAAAGCATTGTCGGGGCACACGGGTGGTTCAGTCTGTTAAATATCTGCCTTCAGCTCAGGTCATGATCTCAGGGTCCTGGGATCAAGCCCTGCATCCGGCTCCATGCTCAGTGGGGAGTTTGCTTCTCCCTCTCCCTCTGACCCTCTTCCTTGCTTGTGCGCTCTCTCTCTCTCTCTCTCTCTCTCTCTCTGTCTTAAATAAATAAATAAATAATCTTTAAAAAAATAATAAATAAAAAGCATTGTCGTGATATAAACAAATATAGACTGAAAAAATCTATATGCTTTGGGGCAGCTGGGAGGCTCAGTCCATTAAGCATCTGCCTTTGGCTCAGGTCATGATCCCGGGGCCCTGAGATGGAGCACTGTGTCAGGATCCCTGCTCAGCGGGGAATCTGCTTCTCCCTCTTCCTCTGCTCCTCCCCCCTGCTCATGCTCTCTCTCTCTCTCTCTCTCTCAAATAAATAAATAAATAAAATTTAAAAAAAATCCTATATGCTTTGAAATCTGATTAACTCTAAAATTACCTCTGTTTATGTTTAGTCCTGAAAAAAAACCCCAACCTCCCCCCCCCCCCAAAAAAAGGCACTTAACTTTTTGGTTACCAAAGACTAACACTTTTCTCTAAGGCTCTTTCTCCCATTCGAGGCTAGACAGAACCCTGTTAAATGGATATCACAGAATGCTGACAAGATCTGCATTTTCACAATCTGGAAACTCCTAGAAGATAGCCTTTTTGATATATTTTTTTTCTCTCAGAAAAGAATTTAGTCAGATGATTAACTATAAATGTATTTATAGTTCATGGATCTCGTGGCCCATTGGTGTGATTTAATTTGATAAATATTCCACACAAAATCCAAGTAGCTAAGAAACTGACTAAGGTAATGTGAACGATGGAAAACTAAGGGTAATTTTCAAGGCGATTGAACTTACAGAGTGGATAAACTTCAAGGCAATAACAGAGAAGCCATGCCTAGAAGAGCAATGTCTGGGTCTACTTCTATCCAACCTGACCAAGGCAATCAAACCAGAGCTTTACCAGATGCCTACAGATTCTGAATAAATTGGCAGCTACCCAGTGCTTCAGGGAATGAGATGGAGACTAGGGCATTTTTTGATAAAAACCCATCAGAGAATTCTGCCCCAGCTGCATTATATCTCGTGCAAGGGAGACATCTTGTGTTCCATTAAGCCCAGAGATTTTATTTTTAGTAAGGATAGATGGAAGCTTTTCCTCCATTATCCTAGGTGATCTTTTAGATGGCAAATTTATCCTGAAGAGCCAAACGTTAATCTATACTCAGGCGTACACTTTCACCTTGGAATTAAAACGCTTCAACCACTTTGGCTATGGATGGAATTCTTCAGCCTCCTATTTTTAGAAGTTTCAGACCTGAACAATACAAAGAGTACCCTAAAATAGAAACTTTAAAGAGAAGAGCTATCAATTAGACCAAGTTAGATCTAATGAGTTTATGTAGCTAGTTTTAAATTCAATTCAACAGACACTAATTGAGAGTCCACTTAAGTGCAAAAGGCAAGGTGCTGAGTGAAAACTGTGGTCACTATTGCTTTAAGAGGGTTTTCCTCTAGAGGAAAACAAAGGTGGGTTTTTAATAGGATACGTAGCATGATAAAAATGAGAAGAGAGTGCAACAAATACTGGAGGAATATTTTACAGAGCAGATTTCTGAATTTCCCATGCTTTGTCGATCAGCCCCGGCAGAGTGTGGAAAGCCAATGACTACTCCTCCGAGGGCAGTTCTGTGCGAGAGTATGGAGGGTGTTCTGGCAGCGCCCAAGTCACTCTCCCTTTCACTAGTTCCATGGAATGTAAAATGAAAAAAGCAACTTGGATTCCTATTTACAATTTTGTCTAAACGTGTTCTGGAAGAGAAAGCTGGTATACGAATCAGTATAAACACACTGAAGGCTGAGAAGTGAAAAGAGCAGAAATGCAACTGGAAAATAATGGGCCCAAGGTTCCAAAAGGAACCCTCGGGGACTATCCAACCCTAAATGGCAAGGGGGAAATATATGGCAATAGAATTTGACACGAAGCCTTTGGAGCTTAAGTTTTAAGCAAAATGTAAGGCTTGAAGATGAAGTTCTGCTTGCAGAAATCTTATCTTGTGGTGAAGTGTTGTGCTGGACGCAGAAAGGTTTAACCACTCACTGACATGCTAGGGAGACTTTCTGGCAGGGTGTGACAGTTTAGAGGTGGCACAGAAAGTCCTGGTATGTTTATATAGTCATGTCCAGTTTACCTGTGTCAGACAAGACTTTGACAGGCTGAAGAGAAGAAACTACCCGGGGTCGCCAGTTAGCCATGCTGCTGGAAACACCACTAGCCTGGCCAGCCAAAGGAAATACATGTGCCTGCCAGAAGTAACAAAGTAATGGACTTTCCATGAAAGCTATCAGTTCTGGATGATTTGGTATTTTTAGAGAAAAGGCTTATGTATAGTAGGTACCATGAACATTAAGACCTGAACCGCTGTGGGGGTTGCTGGTGAAGAAATGAAGTTGTGTTCTCAAAGGGGCACTAAGGCACAAATATTGGGGAAATATACAATCACCTACACTTTAAAGCATGCAATGTCCAGGTCTAGGGATTCCTTATGGCACCACCGACAGGCTCTGAATGCCCATAGTTTAGAATGAGAAACATGTGCTTAAGAAATATAAATATACTTTACCTACAATCTATGCCTGTACTTGTTGTGCCTTAGAAATGGAAAGACACAATGTATAAAAGATTTTCACACACATTAATAATCCCCAAGGGTCCTTGGCCAAACAGTCTTGAGCCGGGATCTATAGTTCACTATGGTCCCATACATTTCCAAAAATTTCCTTAGGGCCAATTTAACACTTAGATCCTAGAGTTTCAGATTTTTATTAAAGTAGGTTTATTGCAGCTTATCAAATAAGGTCATAAAATTTCTCAGAGACACAAGTAGACTCAATATTTTGAATAGTACCTAGGGCTTAAAAACAAAACTTCTTAAAACAACTGGCAAATATCAAGTATAAGATTGTGAATATGGAACTTCATATTTCTCCAAACCTTAATACAAAATCTTGTACAAGGTTATTACCTAGAAAAACTCAATGGACTCATATTTTCTCTGAAAAAAATTTGAAAATACTGAATGTATTTTTTCATTAATTAGTGAATGCTATATAAAAACCAGTATTCTTAGTAGTAACCTATTTTATTTCTCCTAGGACTAGAAGCATCACTTAAACCAGGAGTGCCAGATGTCATCATTCAATAAAGTATTCAGCACTCTACCTGTCTGAATATTCATGAACCCAGATGCCTGGGAAATGGCAGATTATAGATACTCCTGTGAAATCATATGGCGATAACTATTCAATGTACATTTTTGGGAAAACTAGTTCCAGGCTTGAGTCTTTGATTTTACTCAGTATTTCACTGCAGGTGCATTGCCTCACTTAACACACAGTTTCTTATTAATGCTGGAAAGTTTGAATTATAATCTCAATTTTTTTCTCTCACATAAATCTGTTTACTTGAATCTAACAGAGGTATCACCTGCCCCTTCTCAAACAAAACAAAACAAAACAAAACAAAACAAAACAAAACATCCTTTATAGTTTCCCCATCATCGATAACTGACAAAAGTAAAATCTATCTCCAGAAGCCATTCTCTTAAATTAATGTCTATTTTCTGTCAAAGTAGAATGGTAAATTATGAGAAGCTATTAGATGGGATATTCCAAATGAGAGAAGAACAGATTCTTGCCATAAAAAGCTTAATGTAAAGAGCCATTAGTGAATGATTTGCAATACTATATACTTACAGTTCAATCTTATATACTTATATTTCAATTCAGTATTGGCCAAAGATTAGGATTTGATATCCCAATGTAGCTATCAAACTGTCAATGCAAACTTAGGAGAAGGGACTATTGAGTTGAAGTGAAGAAAGAAAAAAGTGGTTTTTGTGTCCACACTGTTCAAAAGATTCTTATTGCATTTGGAATAAAATCTTAACTCTTTACCATGGTCTACAGCCCTTCATGATGTAGCTTTTGTTGGCTTCCCCAGTGTCTTCTGGTCTGCTCTCTTCCCTCTTCAGGATGCTTCAGCCACATGGCTTCTTTTAGGACACGCAGATCCTAAGGTCCTGTCTTAAGACTGTCTCGTGTAGTTCTCCGTCTCCCTCCAAATTCTTTTTGTGAGCTCCCATCCTCCGATCTTCCTGTTGCTAGCTCTGTTTCATCTCACATTTTCCTCCACCCTCTACAATGGAAGCCTCTCTTGAACACCTAATTCAAAGGAGCTTTCTAGTATCCCAGTCACTCTTTAGCATCTCTCCCTGTTTAATTCCTTTATTTTTCCCCACAAAACACATATTATGACTCAAAGTAACCTTGTTTACTGGTCTGTTTTCTGTTTCCACCAATGAGATGTTAACCAAGCTGAAGGCAGAGACCTTATCTGTCTTGTTCATTGCTTAATTCTGGCATTTAGTACCTGGCATATAGAAGGTGCTCAACAAATAACTGTAGTCAAATACAAACCAAAACAGATCAAATAAAGCTCTGTTATGAGTAAGTGGATCCTAATGTTGAGCCTATGAAGATAAGACTTCGGGAATCCAAGCAAGGACAGCATATTCAAGCCATTAGGGCACAATGCCCAGCTTTAATGTCCATGAGTAACCTTCTCAGAAGTTCATCTAACCCAACTAGTCTCCACTTTTCTCACCCCTATTTATCACTCATACCAAGCCTTTCATCTGGCCTCTCCTATAATTCCTCTTGGATAGTCTGGAAATAACACATGGAAACATGGATTCTGTCCATGGGAACCAACACACAATTAACTACTCTTCCACCAAAGCTCCATTTAGTCTCCACTGTGTTTGGACTGGCTGTTTGTCAGGGCACAGGATGTTGGTCACTCTCAGAACAGGAGCTTTGCATCCAATTGTTATAGCTGTGTCTTAATCAGTGGCTCTCTTTTAAGTGGTTAGAGCTGCACAGTATTTGGCTTAAACCACAGGCATCCCTGGAAGGAAAATGGGAGGATGGGAGGTCAGTCAATCTGTGGTTGGATTCAAAATACCTAGGCCCAGTAGGGACTGATTGAAATGAAGCTGTGACAGGGGCTGGAAAACGCAGAGCAACTTAGGAGCTTCGGGGTGGGGGTAAGTTGTGGGGGGGGGGGTTGTTTCTGACCCTGTGGCAACAACCAAGGGAAGAAGAAGAAGAGTATGCTGAATGGATAGGAGGAACTGACTACAAATCACATGACTTGATGCATGTATTACTTAATTTTATTGGAAAATATTTTAGGGTAGATAAGGCTTGAAGGGAGAGCTGTTAATTTTTCATTCTCCTCAATCAAAACAGTTTGATAATACACACACAAAGGCTGTGGAATCCATGACCGCAGCTGCTGGGCATCACTGACTGCCAGAATCATAAAGGTTACCCTTCTTACTTCCACACATCTTTCAGAGTTAATACATACAAGCATATAACTTGATGATTCAGCTATGATGTGACAACAGGATGGGAACCAAGAGCAAAATAATGTTGTTGGTCTTTGTTTTAAAGCTTTTTTTTTCTTTCTTGTTTTCTTCTGTCTCTCTCTCTGTAGTCTCTTTAAGAGAATTTGATGATCCAACCTCAAGTGTGCTTATTCAATTATTGTGATGTGTTTATGTGTTTCCCCTAAGCAAAAGAGGAGAGTGGTTAAGTACTAGACATGCAAGAAAACTTTGGTTTTCTAACACCCAAGTGGACTCTGTATTCTTCTCACTATGTACTGTGGTAAGGAAAGATGAAAGCTGTCTGTTCCCCATTCAATACTCATGTCTTCTTGATCTGCCTCTTAAAATTACAGTTATTAGGAGGTTCTGTCATCTATTTCCTGTTTGCCAAGACACCTGTCATGGGAGCTTTGCATTCAGAATCAATAACTTAGTCTATGGGAAGACACGCAGCTTTTCTGGACCATTCTTACATATAGAAGGTTGATTATTGGATTATTGTCTTTGTCATTCATCTTCCATGATCTACAAAATGGTAATATTATCACCTACCTTGTGGGTTTGTTGTGTGACTCAGGTTAATTTATATGTATAAAGCACTTGGGAAATAGTACACAATAAGATGAATATAAGCAGGATTTAAGGAAGTTTCTGAGTGAAATATGGGCTACCAGAGCTTACCAAAAGGCTCCATACAGTCACACTTACTAATTTAGAAGCTTCTTCTTGTGGTGGTAAAGCACTTACACACATTTTATACGGACTATATAGCCTATTCCTCCGTCAAAAGTTATATATTGCTTTTCTAACAAGTATGAACTTTAATTCATAATGCCAGGGTGATAAGTGGTATATACATTTATTTCTTTAAATCTAATTTAATATGTTCCAGTTAGGATGGTGGAAAATTAAAATCCAGCCATTTGCAACGTTGATAGGGGGTAGTGAGAGAGGAAATCTCCCACCCTCTCTGGTATCATTCAAGAACCATTCTTTCTGTAAATTTCAGAGTATCTGGTTGTCATTGGTCAACACTGGTCATCACTGATATGTTTGTTGTTCAAGCACATTTGTGCTCTTGAAGGTAGGCAGCCCTGCTACTTCCATGTCAGTCTTGGGTTTTAGGGTTTTTTCTGAAGCTGGGCACCTTCATATATCTCAAATCTCACCTATCTCTAACCCTCTCCTTAGGTATACTACACAAGTTACTTTCACCTCCCCGGGCTGCTGGAAAGGAAGAGGCCACTGATTGTGGCAACAATTGTCTAAACTGAACCAGAAAAATGGAAATCTTGTAGTTGAATATGAAGTTATACTAGTTCACCCATTTCACCAATTTACTGAACACTTTCCCAGGTGTTTTGGGGTTTACAAAGATGAAAGATAGTGTCTCTGACCTTAAAGATCTAGCAGATTTCAAAATCTTTCATGAAGTTCATCAAATTTAACCCTTGAGTTAAGACCATTCTCTGAGGCGAAAGCATGGGTGATGTTCCATATTCCTGTTTGAAAGTTGAACAAACTGAAACTCAGAAAGGCAACCTGATTCACATAGTATCATATCCAGTTAGGGGAAATGCTGGAAGTACACCCAAAGATTCAATTTCAGTAATCTTTGACACTACTCCACTCTGATTCTGAGTCCAAGGGATTCCTTCAGAAAGGAACTTAGAATGGATTTGGTCTATCAGCCAACAGGAGGGAAAAATTTGAGTTTTGGGGATCCTTCTCTATAATGATACAATAACAGATGATGCCCAGCTTCACACCTTGTAAACATGGCACTGCCTAATCATTGTCTGAAAAGATGTAATCAGTGACAGTCCCTATCATGATGGTATGGAAGGAGCTCATTCTTTGGAGTGGGCAGTTCTCAATTCAAATACCAACCCCCAAAAGCTCAAATATGACATTAATCTCCATGTGCCTCCACTTTCTGAGAAGTTCTGATGACCTACCTTGTAGGACTGATAGAAGAGGTGAGTGAGATAGCTCATTGAAAATATATGGCTCTGTGTCTGGCACTCTGATCCAGGGGAGATACTCCATAAACCTTAACCACCTCCATATGCACAATAAACAAACGTTTACCAAATACTTATTGCCAGGAGGTAGAGCTACAGATATAAATAACATCTAATCCCTTACTCTAAGAATTTGCTTCTATGCCACTTGGTAGTGGAGGAGACTTTGCTCCACTAAAGTCTTCCATTTGGAGGGAGAAAAGGCAGGCTGGGAGACTGGAATGTGGAGCAATACTTCTCCATTGCCACCCCTAGAGGTCAGAGGAAGTGAGGCCAAATTCCCTTTTGGATTTCATTCCACTGGGCTGAACGGCGGGCTTGTGGCTGGGAATGGGACGCTGCCTTACTCTTCTCAGATGCAGCTGAGAGAAGGGAACTCTTATTTCCTATGTTTTTTTGTTCCCTGACATTTTCAATTTCAATCACAGGAGCGTTTGCCAGTCATCTGCTTTGCCTTTATCCCAAAATTAATTTCCTGGGAAGGTGCAAGATGCTGTGAACATCTGGCCCAAACGCTCAGGGCTGTCCTTCCCAATTGGGCGTTCCTTGCGTGACGCAGTTGAGTGGCAGGGCTATCTTGGCCCTGAGACAGTAAGACACAGGACCCAGAGTGGCCCACATCTGTCCAGGTCCCCTTTTCCTTCTCCAAATACCTAGAGTATGTTTCATACTTCACCTGTCATTTTGACCTCAAATAAAACTAACCTGGTTATGATAGAAGAAATGTGCTGAGATTCACTGGGGCACTCCTCCGGAGAGTTCAGGCAGAGAGCTTCAAATAGACCTCAAAAGGACTCTTTCCAATCCATTGTGTGTACCCAAAAGCGTCAAATAATAAATACTGATGTGTGTGTGTGTGTGTGTGTGAGAGAGAGAGAGAGAGAGAGAGAAAGAGAGACAGAGAATTAACAGCTGTCATGATTGCCCTGTTTCAGAGTATAGGCATTTTTACTTAAGAAATTTCAAAAAGTACTCCAAAATAAATGTGAACACGTACACTCAGAGTGACCAAAACATTTTCTCAGACTACATGTCTCCTGAGGAAAATGTGGAGATTTTGCTTCTGGCCAGACTGGAACCTGTCCCCGTGCCCACCTCACTCTGCCAGAGCTTTGATCCTAAAGAAACACTTCAGGATTCCAAACTCAAACCCACAATAGCAGACCTTGTGGTAGATGTATTTCACATTCATGATATTCCTAATTCACACCAATTCTCTCAAACCACACTCAGTACGACTTACATACCACACGTCCATTCGCATTTTCCCCCTCACAAGCCCTAGCTCCCACCATGCCCTTCATAAACTCTTTTGTTTTGTGTTTAATCAAACTTGCTCCACATTAACTAGTCTTTAAGAGCTCCTAAAATTTTAAATCTCCTCCAAACTATTTCCCACTTAGACTGGAAGTGAGATGGAATTTTCCCCAGCGTCAGAATTCCAAGATGAACCTCACACCTTCAACCACACTGCACACGACAGTGAAAACAATGCTTGGCGTCTGTTACCTTCCCTAAAGCTCAAAGAATTTTTAAAAATCACATATTGTGTTTTCATAGCATTATTCTGAGCAAAGAGAGGGAAAAAAAGTTTTCTCGTTGGGCAAACAGCAAAACCAGAATAGGCATCAAGTAGCATACCCGAGACCCCTCAGCATGGTCCGGGAGGACGCAGGACAGGGAGAAAACCTGCTGATTCTCAAAGACGATGGTCTGTGTGTTGAAGGCTCAATTCCATGGACTCCTTAGCATCTCAGTTGTTACTGCTCTTTACGACCATGCATTTTGTTGTTGTTGTTGCTTTTCTGATTCTAAGATGGATGTTTAAATTATCTTAAAATATTCCATCCTCCAAATCATTTACCCACTTCCCACCCTCCAAACACATAAAAATTTCCCCCACCAGACTGCTAGGGCTGTGCCTGAAATTCTTAACATGAGGGTTGGAGGTGAGGAAAATTTCCTGCTTTTTCCTCCACTGCTCTCTTACTCTTCTCCTGGGAAGAAAACTGATATTTATTAATTGTCTCATGCACGATATATTTAATTTTACTTTGGTATGATCTCCCCTTAGAAGGATTAAGTGGATTCTTTATTCTTACAGTTTCCAAGATGCAGGGCTGAGCTGTGAACCCCTGAGGTCTCATCAATTCCAAAATCTGTATGTTATTTCTCTTTTTTTTTCCTTCTAAGTTTGTTCCTATGTTTATTTTAAACATATTTAGGCCATACTAATCTATTTTGGATAGATGCTCAAAAAATGGGACCAAATGAGTATCTTTATCCTTGTTACGGACACTGAGACTTTAAAGTTTTGTTTTATTTTCTTTTTTGGTTTTCCTAAACATTTTATTTTCTTTTTCTTCTTGTTCTTTCTTCTTGTTCTTGTTCTTGTTCTTCTTGTTCTTGTTCTTCTTCTTCTTGTTTTGTTTGTTTTGTTTTGTTTTCCTAAGCATTAAGTTGGCTGAGTTAACATTCTTATTCCAGAGGCTGGGAATAAGATGAAAGCCAAGAGTCTGACTTATTTCTTCAGGGATTCATTTAAATCATACAAAACTATTCATTGACTTGGCCTTTCCCTCCCAAAGACCCTAATTTAGAGTGATTTGATTTCATTACTGGTGATTGGAAGAGTTAATGCATAGAAACAATCTATACGTTCCCTTGGAGAAATATGAAAGTCATCACCAGCTGAGATGACCCATGAATAAAATGGGTGAAAAGCATTCTAAAGAGGAAGAATCTGTAAGAGAGATTATTTTTAGAGAGAAAAGATGATTGTTGGAGGTAATAACATGTCTTAGGCTAGATATATCATTTGGTCTCCTTACATAGCTTCTACAGGATGTAAAATACATTTTGTTTTTCCCCTCAATCTGACATACATAATCATTATAGAAAAAAATATGTGTAGACTAAAAAACAAATAGAATAAATACACATAATCCCATTCCACCCACCCAGATATAATGACAGATAAACACAATGATGTATGAACTTCTAGCCACTTCCTTTGCATATATAATTTAACAGAAATAGAATCATAGCATAATATATCTTTGCAGCTTGCATTTTCTCATTAAAATTATGAATTTCTGCTAATATTAGTAAGGAAATATTTGTAACAGCATAATTAAAGACCTTATATTATGATATTGTGTGCTATACCATCACTTACTTACCCTGCCCTTTAGCATTAGACAATGAGACTATTTCCATTTTTTCAATTTTAAATAATGAACAAAGAATGCCATACAAAAGCCTCTACCTTATGGGGAAAAATGAGAGATGGTAACACATGTTTGGGAGTGAAATATGCATATTGCTGTATGTATTTCTTATTTTGTAAATTGCTTATCATTTTCTTTTGACCACTGTTTTCTACACTACCGAGTACTAGTTGGTCACTTACTGAACTGTACAAACTCGTATTATTTTTAATTTAGTAATACATTATATGTTGCAAATATTTTTTTCTAGTTTCTCCTTTTTGCCTTTTAATTTTTCTTATGGTGCTTTATGGGTAACAAACTAAAATGACTACATTTCATGGTAGTCAAATTTATCAGCATTTCTTTATTTGCTTTTTCCCTTTGGCTTCAGATTTAGACTGTCCTGAGGATTTTAAATCAACTTTGAAGAAGTCCAACTTATGATACATAAGCTCTCTAGAAACTCATTCAGAATTTCCATGCATCTCTATTTATGATACTGGTTCTCAAACGATGCTTCCACATAATCCCACTTTTTTCATAGTTTCAGCCAAGGTGTTGTGCCATTAAATATGAATAATAGCAGTCTCTTCAGTTTTCCAGAAAAATTAATTCAGTGGAGTATCTTTCAATTCTAAGTTTTTCCACCACATTTTAAAAAAAAATGTTTGGTTATAGCTACTTGTTGTCTTTATTGCTATCTAATAAAACCTGGTGTCATATTATATATTCTGTTATTTTAAATTTAATACATCAATATTAAATGGTGTTGTGTAAAGATCACTATTACTTCCAGATGTTTTACTAACTGACAAGTTCAAGGATCTCTAGTGTATGGTGTGTGTTTGCTTCAGTTGAAAACTAAAGGAGAGATAAGGTTCATTACACAAATTAGAAAATTGAAGACAAAGAATTTTGTTATAACTGCTGATCATTCGTACTTTCTTGAAAACCCTATGCCTTGATTACAAATATCACAGACACTCACATTCAATGAATTTGATTGCCACACTCCTGTGAAATTACAATTTTCTGATGGGCTCAAATAACTTTCCTAAAGGAAAGATACTTTTTTTTCTTTAACCACAAAAATTATTATTCTTGACATTAAAAGTATAAATGGGACAAGGAAATTTATTCCTTGCTTTTTAATGCTTCCAGAGGCAGTCTTTATTGCTGTACTGAGTCTGTGAAGAACATATACAAAGGCACCCCTCAACTGGCACTCACAAATAGAAGCTTTGAAAATACACACCTATAAAATGCATGCATTTCCTGAACTGGTAGCTGCTTTATTCAACAGACCATTAAAAGCCCATTTAGAGGGGCTCTCACAAGCTCATGTGCAGTACAGGTACTTAAAGCTGATGAAACCAACATAACGAGAAACAAAATAAAACAAAAAGTTGGACCAACATCTACTAAAATTTACAGAGAAAAAAAAAGCTCTTTCCCCAGACCTAAATTTCCTCCAACACTAACACTCTTATAAAGAACAGGTAATGTGACAAAATTGCCCCACTTCCAATCTCCCAGCCAAAAATCCAACACCCCTCCTCCCCTCCAAGTATCAATCATCAGCCCAGGCAAAGCAAATGAATTTTTAATCAATAACAGCTACTGTTTCTTGTACAAGGACTGTTTATGATTTAAAAGGGGGAAAAATTAAATCAATCCTGATGTGAATGTTTTCCCTCTTGAAGAGAAAAAGCAACACCCTGTGTCAAAGACGGGGGTATAGTTTCACATGTTTTAAGAATATATTAAAATAAAATAAATTTGAAATTGCTTTTGCCCTCATTAGCTATAGACAGAAGAGTGACTACATAGGATTGACGAGCCATGTTAGGCAAACAGCTTCAACTTCTGTCTTCACACGATTGTATTTCCTGTTTACATTCATACACTGGTACGGATTAATAGAGCTAGAAGGGAATTTGGGGAACATCTGTCCAAAGATGGCTGCTTTGGGAACCTTGTCACTGGAGCTGTTTAGGCAAGAGGACCAATCAGCTGAGAAGTTGTAGAGAGAATTCAAACAACAGAAGTGTTTTTAGATTATATTGGTGTGTGAAACTGATCATATATGGAAGCCTAAAATGTGGAACCTACAAAAGTAGATCTGCTCTGGATGAAGATTCTTGCCCCTCTCCCTGTCTGTATCCAAAAGGCAACCCTTGCCTGGAATCTCCAGGATTTTGCTAAAAAGGTTTTAAAACCCCAGTACCAGACACCTTTAAGGACCCCTCCCCCTCCCAGGTGTTCTGATTCTTCCCTCAATGTTCCTTCCATTCCTCTAGGCTACATCCATGTAGGTCCAACTAAATGCCATAAATCCTCATAATACTAGTAGTCAGGTTTTCTGCATCTTGAGTTTCCCTGCAGCCAGAGAGAAATCAAACTGGACTTTTTATGAAGCCCACTGCATTATTTTGGCATGTTTGCACAAACCAGAAATAACTTCCCTACAGATTACTGAAATGAAATCATCTTTCACCTAATTGGGAAGGGCTACACAGGCTTTTGTCCAGTTTTAGAGAGTAACGCGCCGGGGGGCAGGGGTGGGGGGGATGATGATGGGAGTGATTTCTTGAGTGTTTTCTTTTACAGTTTGCTGAAATGGAACAAATCAATCCTGTCTTGCTTATTTATAAAACCTTAACACCAATGGGGTGGGGAGAATTAACGTGACCAGGCACAAGGAATGTGGAAATTTTCATTTCTAAACTGTTGGCACATAGACATGCGTTAGTGTCTTGTAGCTTTTCAAGGGCGCTGAAGAAATGAGTTTTCTGCCTCTCACAACTTTTGGTGGAGAACATGCATTTGCACATAATTACTCACCACTATAACTGGCAACCAGGGGAAAGATCCAGCAAAGAAGCCCACATTTTCAAAAAACCAGGACACTGTACCCTCGCGTGTGCTCAGAGACCACAGTGAAAGCTGTTGAGCCTCAGAAAAGAATGACAGTGTGACCATTCACACAAAGAACGTGGCAGACTTACAGGGCGTGCTTAGTCCTCAGACTGCCTCTGTGATAAGGAAGATGAGTCTCCAGAAGATCAAATGCTCCGTTCAAAGAGGCATAACAAGTTCTTTTCGTTTTTCTAAGACATATTTTTCTGGGAAGTGGAGGAAGACTTTTGATCTGTATTAAACACTATATTAACTTGTGCATAACTAAAGGCTGATGTCTGTCCGCTTCAGTAACGACGCTGCACTGCTGGGTTCTTCTGCTCTGGGAACCCATTTATGGGTAGCTGATGTCTTCAAAACTTCTTGAAGATTCCTTGAAACTGTCGTCCCTGCCAGTGTTCTCTATGGGGACGCTGATACCTGTGCGGAAGGTACCATGTCCCGGTGCCTCCAAAGCAGCTAAGTCACGAGATGGAACTGCAGTTTATGGATCCTCTCTGTGAAAAGCCCCACTGGACTCCCCATCAGAGAACAGTCCTTGAACGGAATGTATCCTGCATTTCATCTCCTGTTCTCTATAGCTACACTGCTTGAGTTGCCCCATGTCACTTTTCAGCATTTGTTGGTGGCTCCTCTTTGCTCCTGGGACAGGGATGCACTAGACTCCACACTTTTTTCCATGTCCCACTTTTGTCCTCTGGAACTCCAGCTTCCCAAACAGCTTTACCTCCTGCCTAGGGTCTTTACTACTTGGCTTTTACTACTCAGTGGTCCTAATTTTGTTGAAGCTCTTCATTTAGAAGAAGAAAGCCATCTAGCTCATCAGGTTCCTGACCCACACAAGACAAATGATTAAGCACTAGAGAAAAATATTAAAGTAACCTGGTTTGAATATAGGAGCAAGAGCTCATATTTCTTTCCCTTAATCTGTTTGGAGCCTTGGAAGGTAAATATAAGTATGTATGTGCTTAGACTTCTGTCATTAATAGCAAGCTGTTTGGAAATTCAATGATGGCAGGTCAGACTCTAGGTAGGAGGTGGAATTTTCCATTACCAAAGTCATTACTTATTATGTTTAGTGCCTTGGACACCGTGGACATTTATGACAAAGCGAGTGACAGTGAGTCCTGAGGAAGGACATTTGAAAAAAGAGAAATGCCTACTTTTAGAACCACCATTAGTCCTGGCAGGCAAGGATTCCTGCCTCAAGCCCCATGTCTTATGGAGCCCTGTGCTTTGAAGTGCCTCCCCCAACATTTTCCAGTCCCTTCTAGTGCCTATGAACAGGTGGAGCCCACAATGCGACCGAGGCAAGGCTTTCCATGCCCAGACAGAAACCCACATGCATCTCAGGCAACCTGCTATCCCATGTGTAGGGTCAACCAGATGCTGTGAGAAGCTCTGAGACTGCCATCTGTGGAGTCACCCCAGAACCTCAAGAGGCTGACCTGGCAAGCTGACCAATCCCACTGGCTGGTGTGGAATTTCTTTGGCAGGAGCACATGAGATTGGGCCTCCAGAATGGGGCTGACACACTAATTTGGGGTCACTCAAATTGTTTACATAGGTAGAGCCCCCCCAATTTTTTTTTTCCAAATCTTCATGTATTTTAGAGTGATCCAGCCTCCTTTCAGGGAGTGAGCCATTCATAAAGATAGATTTCTCTTAGGGGGGATCTTACTTGCAGTCCAACATAACATTATTTTAAGCTTCCTGAAGATGGAAATCATGATTCTTACCCTCATGGCTTCTCAGAGACTGGCCCAGTGCTAAGCATATACTAGACATAAAAAAACATACTTGATTCATATTGAGGTCTCTTCCATCTGTCCATCCATCTAACCATCTGCTCAATAATGATTTCTTCTAATATATTATTCCCCACTTGCAGGACAGGTGGATTCTCAGATTTTCCAAAGCATAATGGATGGAAGATCCATAACATTACTAAAAGCCCACTCTCAGAAATGTATGTTGACAAATAAGGACCAATAAATAAGGAAAACTGCACTGAAGGTGAAATTCTGAGTGAACTTCTCTAAGACGAAGACTTATATGTAGGAAGAAAATCTTATCCTAGCTTCATGTAAAACAACATCATTTGCTCAGAATTATAAAAATAGGGAAGCATACATAGCAAACAACTTTAACCTCTCTGAGAAAAGTACACTTTGTTCAACAGAATGTCAAAAATATAAAGTGTGTCTAGTTATCTTTTTATAGTTGGCAAAGCATAAAAATTTATTATCCTGATTTAGCTTTATTTCAAAATAGAATTTAACATTTTTTCTTAATTATAATAGATTAGCTTTCCTGGTATTGTTGTAATTGTTTGCAAGACACATGTCAGCCATCTTTAGAAAGACAGGTTGATTGTGAGGCATGTATTTTCTTCGACTGGCATTAGGAAACATTAAAAATGAGAATGTAGGCAGCTTTAGGGACCAACTCTCTCTCTCTCTCTCTCTCTCTCTCTCTCATCACTCTTGAAATGTGGAGCCATCTTAAGGTTCACCAGCCAATTTAAGGATGAGATAAGTTTGGGTCAGGTAACTACCCCTGGACCAATCAGAGGGTCACCCGTGCCCAAAGAGCAGATGTTTGCTCTTAAGGGAAGGTTGGATACTGTATCAGACATATCAACTATAAACACAAATATTTATAAAATAGAAGTATAAAGGTAAACAATTTAAAACACTTGTAATTCTACCATCCAGAGTCAATTGCCATAAATACTTAAATATATTTCATTCAAGTTTCAATATAGGCATGAATATATTCAGTATTTTTCACCAATTTTGGATAAGGTGATTTTATCTTCTAGTTACCTTTTATTCATATAAATATAAATATTTATTTATAAATATTTAGTGACATACATAAATTCTGTTATTTAATGGCTGCAGAAAATGGCAGTCAAATGAGTACACCATAATTTACTTACTCAATCCCCTTTTGTTGAACTTCATGATATTTCTTACTTTTTTTTCTTTTTTAAGCAAAGCTACTGTGAACAACTCTATAGGTAAGACTTTGACTTTGTGTGCATGTATGGTTTCCTTAGAATACATCGCTAAACTGGAATGGCTGTGTCAAAGAGAATGAACTTTTTAAATTAAAGTTGTTGCAAATACTGCCGCTTTTACAGCAATAATTACACCAATTTAAGATCTTACATGCTGTGTATGAAGTATCTCTTTCATCATATCTTAAGAACACTGGGTATTATGTGTTTCTCTGTATTTTTCATTTTTATAATTTACCATATTTCATTAATTATACACTTGAAATTTAAAAGGGAAGATTGCTGCCATAAGTTTGGTTGATCCCTTTGAGATAAATATCTCCCTACAAGTTGGCCTTTTTTCAAATTTCATGGACAATACAGAAAGATAAGACTCACAGGGTTCCAATGTTCTGTGGAAGAAATCTATGCTAGTTCTGATGTCTCAATATTTGTGTAGGCCTGCGCATTGGCTATTTCTGGTCTACTCAAAGATTAGGAGTTTATTAAGTGAATGAATCCTCTTTGCCATGGACAACTGTTCTACTTAATAACATGTATTTAAATTACATTTTACTCTAAAATAAATTGTATAGAGGGTAGTTTGTCTGATTGGTTGATTGGTTGGTTGGTTAGAGAAGAAAATCCATAATTTCCCTAGAGCCTTCTTTTAATGAAACTGTTAGAGTGCCAACAACTGACTAATGCATAATCAAGTCAGGACTCTAGGTTGCAAGTCTTCTGGAGACACAAAAAGGCTCTCGGTAAGAGAGAGGCTGTTTCCTCTCTTTTCCTTAAAATTTTTGTTGTTGTAATTCATTATTTTTCTTGGATCGGATCTCTCAGGAAAAGATGTGTCTGTTTAAATAATTGCTTACTTCTGCACACTCCTCCAGGTTCAAGGGCAGAGCAATTCAATTGCACACTAACGCTTTACTTCCAAATAAACTCTGTTCCTATTGGTATGTTCCTTTTTTCTGGTCTTTGCCACAAGGAGTTTTCCACACCAGAACGAGGCTCCAGATTCCTCTCTATCTGATCTCATTTGCTTCTTATTAAACCCAGAGCTCTTTTGAAAATACTTTAATAAGTACTTTTGATCCCTTCATGTTTTTCAAGGATTTCTCAGTTTCTTCCAAACACTCAGCTGACAGATTTCTGGGAGCAGCCAGTTCCACTTGGGAGACACTTTAGGCTGATGATATCATCTGAACACCCAGGGAAAGGGCCTTTGAGGGGACCCTTCTTAGCAAGGGTGGCTGGAAGCCACATTGGTCCTGTTCTTCATTTCTCTGGAAGTGAGTCAGGGAAGACAGGATTTTCAGACCTACATTCCTTTTCCTGCAAATGACAATGTTCTCTCAGAAAAAATGGACTTTAATAAAAATATAAGCAATTTCAAGGTGCCTATTATCTCTCAGTCCATGCTCTCCCAAGAGTGTTTCTTTCTTACTAGAGCAGCCCTACAGTTTTCTGGGTGAACCCACCCTGAGGCCAAGGACGTTTCTACATCTACAGAAGCACTGTTGGGTTATCTGTGGCTGCGAGTGAAGGTTCAGACTCATGCTAACATTCCTGTGGAGACTGAAAGTTCCCTCTGAGGTAGGGAAATGCACTAGGGGAGAGAACTAAGCCTGTGACTTCTGGACACAACTCTCCCTTCAGCTTGCATTGTAACTTTGAGGATGTCATTAAGCATTTTGGGGTTCAGATTCCTCATTTGTAAACTGAAAGAGTTAAAAATTTTCTTGTCTTCCCAAGAGTGAATTGTGATTTTAAATGGGGGGGGAGGGGGAAATAATACATTTAATTAAAAATCAATAAATAAAAAGTTTAATGTGACAATATATTTTTGGATTTGGAAAATAACACTGGGGAACACCCGGGTAATTTTGACAGTATAAACAATGCAAACCAAGGTTTGGTAACAGTTACGGTGGTGAAGCATAAGTCTTAAAAAGTTGAGCAATTACTAGCTGGCCATGCTACCCTGGAGGGTAATGGCTACAAGCAGAGATCTGGAGTCTGAGGGAGGTGACTTAGCTCCTTGGCTCCACCTCCTGCTACATGATCTTGGAAAAATTCACCTCTCTCTCTCTTCTTTTCAGCTCAGATTCTTAATCTAAAAACAAAAACAAACAAACAAAAACCAAAACAAAACAAAACAAAACCCCAGGGTAATAATAGTATTATTACTATTCCTTTTTACTATTACTGTTCCTTCATACTTGGGAATATTAAAGACAAAGCATATGACACTTTGCTCAGTAGCTGGCACAAAGCTAATCCTTACTGATTACCATGAATATTATTAGTGCCCGCAGGTCTAAAAGTTATTATGTAAATTATCTGAATGCTCACCACCTAATTCGATCAGTTTCTTGTTTGCTTTTGTAGGGATACATGTCAATGCCTTTCTCTTTGCAAGTTTGTTTTCAATATATTCAACATAAATATTCAAAATGCCTCAGTAAAGATAATATATACAAAGCTTCAAATGCTAAAGTACTTTTTTGTTCCATTCATCAAATACTTGACTTAAAGATTTCCAACTGATTTTGACAAAGATTCAATCCCAGTTTAAGAAATCTTTTATAATTTTTTTTTTTATTGCAGGACATTTGAGTTACTTTACAAAGTAGTTCTTCAAAAGCTCATTTTTTAAGGCTGATTTCAAATAGCAAAGAAAGAAAATACATATTGCCATGCCAAAGTATGTCCTTAAAATTTTAAATCAGCTTTGTCACAAAATTATGGAATTCAGTTACTCTGTGTATTTAAGAACGCAATTGTACAGTTTGACCATTACACTATCTATATCATTTGGTAGAATATCACTACTTATTTGGATGTAATTATGAAGTATGTGTGCATCGTCTCCAACTCTGCTTCATGAGCTGCTTCATTTATTAGGAACACTGTCGTTTACCAAAATTTGCCTTTGTATAATCATTGTCAAAATATAATTTTATCTTCAATGCCAAACGTTTTAACTAACTTTATGACATTCACAATAATGTCAAATGTTACACTGTCAAAAGAATGAATTTCTAAAAGGTTGGCTTTGATTACATTGAACTGAGGGAAAAAGAAGCATAATTAGATGAGTTAATTTTTTTATTTGTAGATCCTGATAACACTGACACAAAACTCAGTATTTAAATGTGAATTTCTTCTGCTATTTATGAAGTCACACACTAACAGCTGTGGCTTTATTTTGAATTCCTGCACAAAAAATCTTGGAATAAAACATGAGTGAAAGTGACATGGAATAGCCATTTGATCCAAATGAAAAGTCTTATCTCACAGAATGATATGAAGAGTATTTCTGTGGTTGTAAATAGAGCACAGTCTTTATAAACTAGTTACTAACTTTTGAAGTGATGCTGTTGATGGGTCTCCAGCAGATCTGTGTCTTCTGGTTTCCAAGCAGTCAGTTATACCACTGTGACCCCACGGTGGGTGGTAAATGTGAAGAGACATATTTTGTGCACATTACGTATTCATCATTAACTTTCTTGAGCAATCAAAATTCACTTCTTATTTTTCAATGATACACATCCTTTTTAACTTATCCCTGCTAAAAGTGTTTATTGCAAAATAAAAAAAAAAAGCATTGTCAAACAATAAAAGAAACAGTTGTAGATTTTACACTGTACAATAAATGATAAAACAATACCTAAAGTGTTTGAACCACTCTCTTCATGCTTCATGGACAGCACTGTTCTGCTTTTATTCCCTTCACTTATTCCACATGTACCTAAACTATAAATGACCATGTTTCTCATGCAGGGTCACCCTGCTGACTGTGACCCGGTGGCTTCATGAATTTTGCGGCCACCAGGCACCATACAACTGAGTTTTACACTGAGTGGCCAGCAACAGTAGAGTGTTGAATACTCCCAGAACGATCTGAGACTGGAAGGAAACAGCTGTACCTAACAACTCATGTCTGAGCACACTTCCTTTTACCAGCAAGCTGTTTCTGACAGGGAGGTGTTAAAGACCAGAAAAAGAGAAGAGTTATCACTGGTCATCTTTCAGATTTAGCTATATATGAGAATAAGAGCCCTGTGCGTTGCAAGTACATCTTACCCACTACTACATGAGACTGTGGTAGAGCTGGAAGAACAAAGGGGAGGCCTGCCCAACTATTCACAACTTATTCTAGAGCAACTATTATAGTAAAACTTCATCATACAGTGAAAAGTCTGGGACACATATTAAACGAGATTGGAAACTCATAAACTAGTATTGTCCTGGGCTTATGATTATTCCACATAGTCATTTCAAAGCCATCTGCACTTATTCTTCCTGGTTCAATAAGAAAGAGTTATGACTTATCGGGAAAGGCCTTGGGAAGATGAATTTTAAATAAATACCAGGAAGAGTTTCTTTAAATGGCACAGGCGGTGGAGAAATCCTCATCATGAGAAGGATTAAATCTAAGCATGGGTGTTACGAAGAGGACTGCAGTTGGACAAGATGAGCTCCAAGGCCCCTTCCAAGGGTTTTATAATGTTTGATCAGTATACTGTTATAAGTAGATCTTAAAGAGAAGAATCTTAGCCCCAAGGATGCTGGAATAGTTTTAGCAGATGTCAAAAGAAAGAAAAAAGTCTCTTTCATGGGTTTATATATTCTTTCAAAGACCTTAGATGGGTTCATAAATATTGGGAGAATCTGATCATCTTTAGAGTAGCCACAGAAAGAATAGACTATTGATTGAGAGGGATCTTAAGAGGTCACCAAATCCAGGGTTGACTGCTAGTTGCAATGCTTGGCCCATAATTGATGCACAAGAATTTTTTGGAACAATCAAGCTTTCTGAACATCATCTATATAATAGGGGTTGTATTATCTGCTCAATTCCAGACAGACCCACAATGTCCAGTAGCTACCAATGGAGAGAAGAGGATGCAAGTTATTTGTCTTACTGTGAGATCATAGAGAAGCTGTGTAATCAGTTGAAAGATGAGTGAATGTAAAATAAAGGCCATTTTGTGGATTATGTTTTGAGTTTTCTGATACGGTTGTTTGTATTCAACCTGTGATATATTATTTTTATTACCATCCATTTTCTTAAAAGATAAACATCATAAAATGATTCTCCCAGTGAATGACTACATTCTTGCTTCTTGGCAGAGAAGCTTTCATGTAAATCTCACAGAGCAACTGGTAAATGGCAGTTCTTTTTAACCTGAATACTACCCAATCCCTACTCTCTTCCACAGTTCTTGTGGAAGGCCCAGGCGATAAGCAGTAGAATTCTTTTTTTTTTTTAACTGAAATTACCTATTTAGTTGAAACTGCAGCTGGTGAGATACAAGGCATTACTGATACAAATAAACTAACCATAGCTCGTAGGAAAGAACAGGCTTTAAATTTCAATCATTGTTAATCTGCAATTACTAGCTTTGTGACTTTAGACAAGTTATGTAAATTCATTTGGACCTGTTTCTCTATTTATAGCATGGGTATATATAATAATTATGCAGGGTCATTGAGGGTTAAGAGAGATGATCTAACATAAAGTGCTTAGCAGGTCTGAGAGCACTCCACAGGGTTGTTTCCCTCCGACTACAAGTCCTGAAAATATTGGGGAAATGTTCACTGTGGAGTAGAATTCAATTTCATTGACATGTTTACAGTGTGTTCCATGCTCCAGTCGCTGCTATACACACACTGTGAGGAAGAGAGTGGAATTTAAAAAACAAATAGAAAGTGATTCTTGCCCTTCAGGAAAGGAACGGTATGGTTCTTAGATGAGGCCAGAATGTCCTCAGTCTGAGGCTATGGAGTTCAGACGGACTACAGTGGGCAGCGGTGAAATGTCCGCGATGCCATCTTTGAAACAAAAAATTCTGGTAAAAGAACAGCCAGTTAATCTTCAGGCAATAACACTTTTACAGGACAAAATTACAAGCTGGTAGTTAGAGTCACTTGCTAGAATTCCAGGAGGTATGTCCCAGAACACTTTGCAGACTTCCACTACAGACCTCAGTCCAGGACTTAGCTAGCAGGTTGTGAAGGGGGAGCATCGTTTCTGTCCATCACTGAGCAAGAACAGGACAGCCCCAGGGCACCAAACACAGGATTAGTTTCACACTCCTTCATTATTCTAGCTTGGTTGTCACATTGCTCGGGACATTGGGGAAGCGGTTTCGTGTCCACATTTCACCATCTGTGAGATGAAGTTGTAATTTTACCCAACACAGAGGGGATTACTACACTGCTTTAAGTTCAGGTTTTAAAGAAAGCCTGATGTTTTTACAAGCAAGAGACTATAAAATAACAAAATAATTTGTTTTTTATTTTTAATGTACAGTTGATTCTCATTATGCATGGATTCCGTGTTTACAAATTTGGATACTCACTAAAATTTATTTGTAACTTCCAAATATATACTTGTGGTGGTTTCACAGTCATCCCCAGACATGTGCAGAGCAGCAAAAAATTTGAGTAGGCCTATGCACATAGTCCCAGCTGAAGTCAGACAAGGAGGTGCTCTGCCTTCTTGTTTCAACTCTCATACTATAAATAAGTGTCCTTTCCACGGTCTATTCAATGCCATGTTTTTAGCACTTTGTACTTTTTGTTGGTGATTTCATCTCTTTAAAATGGCCCCCAAATGCAGTGCTGAGATGCTGTGTCTATTCCTAAGTGCAAGAAGGCTGTGAGGCACCTTACGGAGAAAACATGCAAGTTAGGCAACTTTCATTCAGGCACCAGCTACAGTGCTGTCGGCTGTGAGTTCAGTGTCAATAAATCAACAATATATAGGTGTCTTCAAATAGAAATACACATAAAACAAGGTTACATATCGATCATTTGATGAAAATGTGGCCAGAGCCTCACAGGAACCTAACCCTGTATTTCCCCAGGGGCAATGGGTCGCCGTTTACTAATTCGGTGTTCCCAGCTGCTTAGAGGACATACCTACTGCAAATAATGAGCATCAGATATACTTATTATTGGTTTTCCTGATTGTTTTCCTTAGAAAAATCACCTCCAGGGAGAAGAAGAGTTTAGCGATCATTTAATTCAACTTCTTCCTTTTACCTTAGAGAAAATGACATGTAGAGATATGACTTGATTTTGGCCCCTTAGTAAGAGTCTGGCAGACCTGGACTAGAACCAGGTGCCTCAGCCGTGGGGCCCATCCTTCTACCAACAGACCACTCTAGTTTTCCTGGGAAAGTGTGGGGCGAGTGACTGCTGTGAGAAGTGCAGTGTAGTAGGGTGAGGCTTCCTATACGGCTTGTGTTGTAAGCTCCATGCCCAACGGTGTTCATTCCTTTGGTCATATTAAGATGGTAGACTGCATAGCTCATGTTTCTGAGCTTGAAGGAACAGGTGCAAGAAACCTGTTTCTTCAAGCGAAAGTATGCAAAATGTATTGCTTTGTGCTCCAATGTTCATCTCTTAAGGGTTATAGTGTGGTAATACCATAACAGTCCCAAATTCATCTTGATTGCCACTCAGTCTGGGCATGATGACATACGAACAATAAATAAGTCTAATCTATTCAAAATCATAGTCTATTTTGTCTCTAACCTTTCTCTTGGCACCTTTCTTTTTTTCTTATACTTGAAAATATATTTTCTAGAAGCACAAAGAGCCGATCTGCCAAATAGTTTATCAGTATGGAAAGTCAGTGTCTAAGGATGAGAGTCTGAAGTACAGGTCCTTGGTTCGGATCTGGGGAAAGATCAACCTGATCTATTCCTTGGCATCAGGACACTTCCGTTTCTAGTCCCAGGGTAAACTTTATGCCATGTAGCGATACATGGAAGGCAACAAGTAACCCAACTGTAGGTGCATTGAGAAAATGGGTAAATTTAAAGCCAATCTTGCATTACTTTATCATCACATTTTCTTCTAGTCTGTATAATTTATCGAACAACGTTATTAAATGCCATTGGCATCACTTTGTCAACAGATTTCAATCCTCTGAGTAACAAAAAAAGAGAGAGAATTAACACTGAGCATTTAACATAAGTCACATACTGCTCTGGACTCTTCTATATGTTAGCTTATTTAACTAGCATAGGAAATAGTCCAAGTAGGTATTTTTCTCTCCATCCTATAGGTAAAAAGAAACAAATAGATTATGTAATTTTTCTAAGATCACTAAGTAATGGAACCAGCATTTATATCCAAGGATATCTTGATCCTAATACCATCCTCTTTTCACTGTCTCACATGGCCTCCCCTTTGCTCATCTGTTTTCCATGTAGTACATGGAGATTTCAGGCATTGTTTCTCACTGTGTGATCAGACTATGCATGTCAGAATTACGTGGGATACTTATTAATGATGTAAATTCCTGGACTCCATCCCTGAACTATGGGTCAGAATTCAATGGGTGAAGTCCCAGAATATGCTTGGTTAACAAGCTTCCCAAGTGCTTTTTATGCACTCTGAAGTTTGAGAGACAGTGGTCTACATAGTCACATACATCAAAAGGGGTGGAGTAATAGAGAATACCACAAACCCTACACCAAAGATCCTGATATTTATAGCAGATGCTGTCAGTGTCCTGTCCATATCCCTTGCACCTTACCCTTGTCCCTCAAGACGACCAGCTTCATGTGTCTGCATGACTTTCCCTTGGGGCTTCCCCCCAAGTCTCAGGTGGGACCCTGCTTATGCACATGGTAGACAAGAAGTACCAGGGAATTAACTACCCCTACTCTACCACCCCTCTCCTGCAGCTCTTAGCCAGTGACTGGCTGAAGCTGGTGTCTAAATCTTCCTGACTCTTTGGGTAGATGCTTCTGAGGTTTGTATTGTACACTGTTTTCCAGAGATCCCCTAAGATTAAGTTCCAGTCATCCATGGTAGTATCTGGCTTCATATGCTGCACTTTATTTGCTGCATTCTCTTCCTTGCCTTATTCTCCCACTTTTCCATCAATATTTTCTGCTTGGCCTTATATACTGTTCACATTTGAATCTTTGTCTCTGGGTCCACTTCTGGGGAATGTAAAACCATACAATGTTTTGCTAAAAACACAATCATAGCATTACCTCTATGTGTTAGGCTACCATATTTCTCTCCCCACCACTTCACTAAGAGAGCTGTTAACCTCAGAACTAACTTCAACTCTCTATGCAGGTACATATTTAGACAATACATGCCAAACTGTGTGGCCTCTTCTTAGCTTATCAAATCAAGCCATCCTTCAAAATGAAGTGAAGAGCATAAACTTACGAACTCAATTGGATGTCGGTTCAAAATCTGACTCTTTTGTTTACTAGTTTTGTGACCTTGGCAAATTTTTAAGCATCTTTAGGCTTCCATGTTTTCATCTATAAAAGTAAGAACAAAATCTACCTCATATAGTTGGTGAGAGGATTAAATGAGAGAATAAATGCAAGAAGCCTGACCCATAATAGGTTATCAATGAATGTGTGTTAGTTTGCTCCCCTCCTTCTTCAGGTCTCATTTCCTGAAGATACAGTGACCACTCTAGTCCCTGGTAATTTATTGCTCCTTTATCTAAACTTGGTGGTTCTTGTTGATCTTCACATTTATGTTCATCTCCATGAAAAATTAACAATACCCACCAACACCTAATGTTTACTGTCAGCTCTACATATAGATTATAGCTTCCCCAATTGCAACTGTATCTTAAATTCATTTATGTACCTCTGGTGTTATGCCTTGCACATAGAGGGTGCTTGGTAAATATTTTTTGTTGAGTTATTAATGTATCGGTGATAATTAGCAACCTCCAACTTAATGATCTATATTTGATCTTCACATGCTATATCAAAATTGTATAGTTGGCACCAGCCGTCAGCAGTTCTAAACTTTCTGTCTGGCCCTGGCAGCAGGGAATGAAAGTAAGCAGGAGGGCTGAGGTTCTCAGAAAGTTCAGGATGCGAGGGGTGTAAGCTTTGACAGGAGGTGTTTTTAAGAACTTCTCCCCTGATGTAAAGATCATAGAAGGACCAAATCCTGGTTGAAATCTATCCCCAAATGGATATGGCTTTTTGGAGGAGGCAAGGAGTTTCGAGAACATGGTGGTCTCTCTGCAAACACTATCAGTTGGCTCCTCCCTACTCACCCCTACAGTAGAATCTGGCCCATTGAATAACTGTTTAATTATTTTCCTGCTTCCATCTATCATGCCCAATCCCTGCATTATATTCCTGATACTTATTACTATATCCTGTTATATATCCTTATTACTGTATTATTAAATGTTTTGTAAAAACATATGTGGTACCTTATTCTTTTTCAGTTAGATTTCTTTCTGCTTCCCCTAATAAATTATTTTTGCAAAATAATTTCCATGACTGCTATTTAAATTTCAAATGTTGTTGCTTCCTTGCACAGAGTCAGGTTCATTTGCAATTTTCCAACTTTGTTTTCTATCTATAATTTCTGGAGACACAACCAAACTGCAGCCTTCTTTTAATATAGTGGGGCAATCAAATATTTGAATTATCACCAATAACAATTACTACCAGTGTTATAGAAAGATCTCTTTGATCCTTTTTCCCTTGTGCCTCCACTTAAAACTGAAGAGACTTTTAAAATATTACCTCTTTTTCCGACTATTCACTTTTCCAGGACTAAAAATGCTTTTGTTCTTAGAAGTATTCCTACTGCCTATCATTCAAGTTAACCTTGGAGGAAAGATCACTATTAGTGATGCTTTTTCCTAGGAGGAAAAAAGCTAATGATCCATGTATACTCAGCCACATTCATTTTAGCACTTGTACTAAGAGGTAAAGCATCCTTCAGTTGTCAGGACAACATATATTGCTGGTCCCACCCGGCATTAGGATATTCCTGTCACACAGCCACTGCATGTGTCGATTCTGAAGCAGGCAGAATGAGGCAAGGTGAGAGGATGTATTGAGGGTCCCCCTAAAATGATCATGAACCACTCGGAGGTAACACAGGAGATCAACATGCTTAAGAATCCAGGGAGTTTGGGTGATGGTGGAAGGACCTGTGCATAGACCTAGCCCCCAGCACAACCACGGAGTTTGAATATGAATGGTAGAGCTCTGAAAGAGACTGGCCTGGTTTCAATATCAAGCTCTGGTCTTACAGTCAGCAATGTGCAGTAAGTTGAGGCTCAGGAAAATGAACTACAATCTGGAGAACATATGAAGAATGATCAGGGAGTGATTTATAATTCTCTTTTTGGCAATGATAAAAGTGCTGGGTGAAGAGCAATGTACAGAGAGTATCTATCTTCTCCTATTGTGGTCTGTAATTGTGTTCTTTTCTTGCAGCATTTAGATACCAAATTCAGGTGTCAATTATAATGATGGCCTCCATGGTCACTTATGTGAAGTTTCAGACCTTCCCTGGGTCACTTAATTCTGGAAGTTGTCAAGGCCAAAGAGTTTTGCCTAAATGAAGCTTTATAAAAGTATTACTTTTCCACCATATAATTGTAAAGACTCTGTTACTCCCATCCAGCTGGAGTTAAGATATTATTCAGCCACACTGTCTTGAAAGCATTCTCCATAAACTGACTAATGATGAATTCCTAATAAATAAAACTCCAGAGAAGACGAGGTACACATTCTCTAAATGTTAGACTCCACTTCAACGGTCACTAGAAGAAAGATATCTTATGAAAGCTTACTTTTTATCTCAATTGCTAAGAAGAACCCAGGTTTTTTAATTGAAGGAGGAAGGAATATATAAGAAATGAGTCTTCCTTTTCTCATTAAAAAAAAAAAAAAAAACAGCTTTAAAAGGAGCAAAGGATTTTAAAAGCCAAAACTAAACCATCAAGTCTGTTCAAAAAGATTAAATCTGATAAAGGGTTAATATCCAAAATATATTAAAAAACTTATAAAACTCAACACCCAAAAAATGAATAGTTCAATTAAAAAATGGGCAGAAGATACAAATAAACATTTTTCCAAAGAAGACATCCAGATGGCCAACAGACATGCTCAACATCACTTGGCATCAGGGAAATGCAAATCAAAACTACAATGAGATTTCACTTCACACCTGTCAGAATGGCTAAAATCAACAACACAAGAAACAATGGGTGTTGGTGAGGATGTGGAGAAAGGGGAATGCTCTTGCACTGTTGGTGGGAATGCAAACTGGTGCAGCCACTCTGAAAAACAGTATGGAGGTTCCTCAGAAAGTTAAAAATAGAACTGCCCCACGATCCAACAATCGCACTACTAGGTATTTGCCCAAAGAATACAAAAATACTAATTCGAAGGGATACTTACACCCCTATGTTTATAGCAGCATTATTTACAATAGCCAAATCATGGAAACAGCAGAAGTGCCTATCGACTGAAGAATAGATAAGGAAGATGTGCCATATATATATATATATATATATAGTGGAATATTACTCAGCCTTAAGAAAGAATGAAATCTTGCCATTTGCAACAACATGGATGGAGCTAGAGAGTATTATGCTAAGTGAAATAAGTCAGTCAGAGAAAGACAAATACGATATGATTTCACTCTTACACGGAATTTAAGAAACAAAACAAATGAACAAAGGGACAAACAGAGAGGCAAACCAAGAAACAGACTCTTAACTATAGAGAACAAATTGATGACTCCCAGAGGGGAGGTGGGGGCGGGGTTGGGCAAAAAGGTGATGGGGATTAAAGAGTGCATTTGTCTTGATGAGCACCGGGTGATATATGGAAGTGTTGAATCTCTATTTGTACACCTGAAACTAATATTACACTGTATGTTAACTGTACAGAAATTTAAATAAAAACTTAAAAAAATAAAAAGAACCAGAAAAAAATAAATAAGTAAATTTCCTAATCTCAGGGAAAATGGAATTAATGCCCATTTCTCCCATTTCACAAACATTCTGGTCATTTAACCCATTAGAGAAACATTTATGTTTGTTTTGTAATTTGGTGCATTTTCTCAAGTCATTTGGTACAATGATTAGATCCAAAAGGAAGGAGAAGGGATACAATTCCCCTAAGAGACCTTCTGTCCCTTTGTAGAAATGTCTGTTTACAACTTGCTGGGACTAGGTTGGGTGACAGTTATGGATATGGATTCTTGGTGCCCTGAACTAGTTCCTTCCCAGAAGTCTTTGTGCTTCCTCTTGGGGCGGGGGGGGGGGGGTACTTGATTGACATGCCTCCAAAGAGTCACATCCCAACCATCACAGAATCGTTTCTAGTCCCAACCTCAGCCATCAGTTGATCATCGTTTTGAAGAATACGGAGTGGTTCCAATCACTTTGTATGAGAACCTTGTGAGAAAATGTTCTGGATGAATTATATTCCAGTATAAAGGGATTGAAGTACAAAGAGGGATTAAAGAGAGACAGTCGGTCATCAATCTCTGATGGTTCGTTTGAGAATTAGATAAAATAAGCTTGGGAAAATGTCTGGCAGATAGTAAATTCTCAACAAATGTTGGTTTCCTTACCTTTTCTCTGAGCTTTGGAGTTTGATCCAAAAAATGCCAATGACACATGATTTTGAATGTTGTTATTTAAACCAAATTTCAGGTGAGAACAATAGTATTTAAATGGGAAGAAATTTTAGAATAGCTTCCTTTTGTCTGATTATAAAAGAAATACTATGTTCAGTGTATAACATTTGGAAAATAAGGAAAGTGTAAAATGGCACATAAATGTCCCCAGAGACACTATGGTTGACAAGTTGTTGTATGGGCTTTTTATCTTTTTTTCTTTCTTTTCTTTTCTTTCTTTCTACAAAACTGGGGTCACAATATTCTATACTCTGGTTTCTGTACTTATGAATATACCATAAATATTTTCAAGTCATTAAACATTCTTATTTTTAACAATCGCATGGTCTGCCATTTTGTGACTCTGTTATTCATTTAACTAATCTCCAATTTTGAAAATTTTAGGTTATTTCTGGGTTTTCCTCAATTATAAATAATAATCTGATAAAAACTATTATTCATGAATCATTGCTGATTATTTAGTTAGAATAAAGTCCTAGAAGTTTTGAAGTTAAAGAGTATGCATACTTTCAAGAGTCTTAATACATGCAGGTAAAGCTATATGTACCTATGTGTATATGTGTTTATGACTAAGAGTGTATGTGTGTTTGTTTATGATCCCCAGAATTGTACCAATTCTTATTCCTGCCTGCGATGTCTGCAAATGCTCATTTTCCAAGAGGAGAGCATTTCAAAACCAAATAAACAACAACTAGAGAGAATTCAACCCAGAGAATAAAAAAGTGGTAATGCAAACCAATTTTCTTCTCCCTCCACATATGCTAACGGCGCGGGGGGAGAATGCTGAAGGAGCAGAACTGAAGACACAGCTTCTACACACATCAGATTTGGGACAAATTCTTGAGAGAAAGAAAGAAGCAATGTGTTGAAGAGTTTGGGCCCTCAGAAAGCTGGTAAAATGTAATGGCACAGGAGATGATATGTGATTCTCTGCATGCCATCACGTAGCTCCTTCCTTTCCTTTTACCCACAGAAAATGTCAGGATTTGGACTGCTTACAACTCTGGATATATGGGAATGATGTTCCCCACATGGCTGAAGGGAAATGGCTCAGACGTGCATTCCTGCGGCCAGCTGAGTGGTGTGGGCTTGGGGAATTCCTGTAGGTTTGAATCAAGGTGGCCATGGGGGTGGTGCTGCATGAGGCTAGTTTGGAATTGTTCCCCAGGTGTAATATGTATAAGCAGTTTTGAGTAGGAAAATTGGTTTCCAGGCACATTGGCTATCTTTCTATGGGGGTCTGTCACATCTCTCTTCAAATACTATTTCTTCAGGTTATTGAAAAGATACATGTTAGTTGTATTTTCAAGTATTTTTTAAATATTTAAACAAAGAAGAATAAATTCTTTCATAAGCTTATCACTTAGAGGTAGGGTATCTTTGTTTCCTTTATGGTATATTTACTTCCAATCTTTTTTCTTTATGTCCTTGTGTTTCTTTTACATAATGAAAGCCAATTGTATACACAGTTTTATGTCTTACTTACATACAATATTGTATGTACTTACATACAAAAACTTACATACAATATTGTAAGACAGCGTGACATTTTTATGCCATAAAACATTCTTTAAAAACTTGTTATTTAATAGACATCTAACATTTCATTGTATCAATATGTGTTAAATTATTTAAAATTCTCCCATTGTTGTATCTTACTTACATACAATATTGTATGTATTTACATACATACAATACAATATTGTATGTACTTACATACAAAAACTTACATACAATATTGTAAGACAGCGTGACATTTTTATGCCATAAAACATTCTTTAAAAACTTGTTATTTAATAGACATCTAACATTTCATTGTATCAATATGCGTTAAATTATTTAAAATTCTCCCATTGTTGAAAACGTTTAATTTGCTTCTGTTATTTTAGTAATATGCATAACACAATGATGAACATCTTCTACCAGAAATCTTTGCTGCATTTCTGATCAAGTCCCTAATGCACATTTTTCTAGAAACATATATTCGTTATTTCGAGAGAAGGAAAATTGATGACTAAAGCCGGAGCAAAAAAGCTTATTTTTCTCTTTTTTCATTTACTTTCTGCCCATGTGTTATAGGGCCACCATTTCTTTATGGGCTCTCTTTTTTGTTTGTTTTAAAATAATGCGCATTCTGTCAATGACCTCTCCACTTTCAGAAGATTCTTCCAGCTCAGTTCTCTCAACCTGACTGGTCATTATGTCAAACCCCCACACTCACTCGCCATACATAAAACTTTCCCCATGGACTGGGCTCCTTTCAGAGCAGACAACTCTCTGATCCTCAAGCTTCCCCAATCACCCCTGACACATCCTGCTTGTACGCTGGGGCTGCTTCCTGGAATGCAGGCTCTTCTCAGATCTCGGATTTGCTCCTGGCTTGGTTCACCTGCCTGTAATGGGACACCATAGGTGTGGTTCCCCAGGCCTTCAAGGCTGCACGGCTCTCTAATCTCGCCCAGCAGGAGACTCACAACTGCATCACATTTACATCCAAGTCAAAAAGAAAAACACCCTGAACCATATCCAGAGAGTCGGTGACAGCAAAAAACATGGAATTTGTTGAAATTTATGAATGATTACTCTTGAAAATGAAACCAAGGGGAAGTAGGGCTACTGTACCCTCGAACCCCATGTGAAGCACTTGAGCTCTACTGAACGGAGTTTGAGGTTTTGTGTGAAGAGACAGAGGTTCTGGGTTTCAATTACGTGACTTGAAGAAAACAGTTTCATCTTCTTGGGGGTCCTTCTACCACACAGAAAACAGAGATTAATATTCCCCACTCCCTCACTATTGCAATGTAATCTGTACAAACATAAAAACTCAGACTCAGTGTTTTGTATTCCTCAGAGGAAAAGCAGTTAACAGATGGCCATTATTCCTAAAATTAGCACTCAGATAAATCTGGTGTTGCATTTGGCACTATTGACTAAATACATGACAATAATTTATTATTGGCATAGAAACTCCTTGATGACACAAGGCATGTCTAGAAGTACTATCTCCTTTAAGATCTATCCCGCTAGTGTACATCAACCCCCCCGTCCCGCCCCCCCCCCCAAGCTGCTCAGCTCACTGGCTTCACTTCCACATTCTTGGCTTTAGCTCCCCTGCCAGCACGACACCACTACGTAACATCTCATTATCATCGAAATTATGGGTGTTGGTTATTCATTCCAATAAAGGTAGAAATCCTTGTCTCTGAGCTGAAGCTTGTATCATTAGAATAACTAGCATTTATGAAGATGTTTCAGTGTGCGGTGAACCGTGCTAAGCCCTTTACAGACATTGTAACATATAATCCTCACAATGACTCCTTTGAAAGAGGCAGGATTCCGTTTCTAGTTTTACAGATGAAGAAATTGAGGCCTGAAGGGAGAAAAAAACATGCCCCAGCTGAGACTACAAAAAACCTATAGAACTGGAGACTGAGTTTTTTAGCAAATTCCAGTTACTACATCATGGAAGAAGCCATTTGAGTGTGTAGTTTATTACTACCCAACTCACCTGAAAATTAAAAATAGGTAATAACTTTAACAAAAAAAGTATTCAGTTCTCGGTTGTTATAATCTTCCTTTTCTGTGGGGGAAATTAAACTAGCTTAGGCTTTTTTGGGCTTCACAGCTTTTGTTTTGGCTTGTAAAAAGTTTGCACATTTGGTGTGGAAATTACCCAGGGAGTATGACTCTTAACCCGGACATGTTGATTATTGATTATGCTGCAGTCAGGGTTTTGGAACTGCAACCTTTCTTTTCATGTTTCAGAACTGGTCTCTCTTTCTGTAGATTTTTTTTTCCTTCATTCACTACAAATGTGTTCTTTTACATTCCTCGGACCTGAAGAACCAACTCTGCCAGGTAAATTTAATTTATTACTCGGCTGACCACACCACTATTATGTCTTTCCTCCCTTTTATTTTTAAAGGGGTAGCATTTCTACTGAAATGTTGGTGTGACAAGGCTTTACAGAAAAATAATCTTTTGTTTAACGGTGCTTTAAGAAATGCTCTTTAAAAAGAAACTAGTGGGCCATGAGAGACGATGGACTCTGAGAAACAAACTGAGGGTTCTAGAGGGGAGAGGGATGGGGGGATGGGTTAGCCTGGTGATGGGTATTAAAGAGGGCACGTTCTGCATGGAGCACTGGGTGTGATACGCAAACAATGAATCATGGAACACTACATCAAAAACTAATGATGTAATGTATGGTGATTAACATAACATAATAATAATAATAAAAAAGAAACTAGTGGGTATGAAAATACATCCAAAATATCTCTATATATGATTCATGTGGCTCAACATTTTTTTTTCTTTGCTAAAATGTTTAGGCCAAAAAATTTTATATCCCAATTAAAAACTATTAAAGCATTTTTCTAAGTTTGCAGGTAACTCATCTCTGTAGAGCTTTGGGACAATACTATGGGCAGACACCCAGAGTGTGTTTAAGTCTATGTTGCTGATGAGTCAGCTGCAGACTAAGTTCTCAGGAAATTTTCAGAGACTAAGGAGGACCTGTGCCTCCATGGATGACTGCCCCCACCTACACAGAAATGGATGGAGGGAGGATGTGGGGCAAAGATAAGCCAAATGAGCGAGGTCCAAAATTCTATGCCAAAGAGCAAGACCAGAGTCTTTTGAACCTAAAATTATTAGCACTATTGGTATCTTTTTCTTTCCCTTTCTTTTTAAAAATGCATACTTCAACAAACTTGTTTGACAGCCCCCCCGTTTATTACATTCATAGATATTTGGTGCCCCTAGCAGAGTGGTCCTCAAACATCAGTGTCCATGGGACTCACCTGAACAGGTTGTTAAAAAACAAATCCTGGGCCATGCCAGAGATCCAGATCTATTTAGTCTGGGGAGGTGCCCAGGCATCTTTCTTTTAACAAGATTTCCGGGCATTCTAATGCAGGTGGCTCTTTGGATGCAATTTGAGAAGCAACTTTGTAACACACAAGGCAAAGGATGAGGCTGGCCACAAACAGGAGTAGAAAGATAGAAGAGACTTGTTTATTCCTGAGGAAACTTCAAACTAAAAAGAAATATAGATTTTAACATTATTGATAAATAATAGTAACAGTTGTTATATGGTTATATATATATGTTCTATAACAAGCATTATTTTAGACTGTATTTGTATATTGGTTCAATGAATCCTCACCAATATTATTACTCCCATTTTACAGTTGAGAAGACCAAGGTTCGTAAAGATTAACTAACGTGTTAATTAGTTATGATTAATTAGTTATGAGTTATGAGCCTAGGCCTGGCTCATTCCATAAGCTAGCCCTTATTTCCTGCCCTGGACAATCTCACTACTTCTACATAAACCACAATATAAGGCAACCCATTGTAAGTGTTGTGAGAATGACACACCCAAACTGCTTTAATGGGTCTGATGGAGAAGGAGCTTATATTTAATAAGTGCTCACTGAACGCCATGATCCGTATATTTTTTAAATTTAATCTTCATTGCCCAGTGAGGTATAAGGTATCATCCCATTTGACCTTCAGTTTCCTTATCTATAAAGAAGGCACAGTAAAATGCCTTGTCCCACAGGGGTCTTAAGAGGATTGAATAAGCTAGGTCATGTAAAGTATCTAACATGGTGCCTGGCAGCAAGCACTTGGTAAATATTAGCTACTACTCTTTTCACTCTCACCATTGATAGTTGAGAACTCTGAGGCTGAGGGAAGTTAGAGAATTTGGTCAAGGTAACCCACAAGCAAGGCGTGGTGTGCAAACCCTTATCTGTCTGACTTCCCCATACCTGCTCTGCCAGCACAGAGCTTCAGGGGGAAGCGAACACCCTCTGGGGGTGATGACGTGGGAACGCTTCATGGACAAGATGGCGCTAGAGTAGGGCCTTGCAGGGTGGGTAGAGCTTCAAGGGCAGAGTTGATGGGAGGATACTCCAATTTTTGCCTGAGTTGTTTGACCTTACTGAAATTATAATTTAACCAAACCCCCATCTCTCAAGACTTCAGCCTTCAGAACTCCTGCCAAAACAGATTTCAGGCAGGTTAAAGAAAAATGTCCCTGGATTCCTTCAAGATACTCATGTGAAATGTTCAGAGAAGGCTTGTATATTAAGAGTAGGAATGAAGAGTGTAGCACCAGGTTGCTGGACTGATGGGACACAGCATCCCACAGAGGTGGGCACAGACACCCTCCTGAGCTGGGGGTGTTAACACGAGCTTGCAAAGGATGTGCTCCAGGGGCCAGAGCTGCCACAAACCCTTCTGGAGGAAATTCGTAGCCCTTGAAATTACACCCACAAAGTTTAAACGTCTCGTCAATGAATTGTCCCTTCAGGGCCAATCCATCATGGAAGAAAGCCAGGGCCCACAAGCCTAAGTGGAGACACGGGTAAAATCAAGGGGCCAGATGAGTGGAAAGGGTTTCTCCAAAGTCACACAGCTGGAGGCAGGGGCAGGGCTGGATCCTGCTGTCATGGATCCCAGGCCGATCTGTGTTCCTTCCCGGCCACAACCCTGCCAGCCCCCAGGCTTCCCTACAGAAGGGTGCCTGGCAGAGAGCACCTCAACTGTCCTGCCCCTTAAGGGAACCCCAGAAAGAAAGGTGCTTTACAAAGTTCCCTTTTCTGTCTCCTTAGAAATCCTTTTACATTCTATCCCTCCGTGGGAAAGCTCCTTTGTTTTTTCATCCATCTGATAACTCCTTCATTTAATCAGTTTATTCATTTATCCATTCATTTGACAAAGGTTTCTGAAGCACCCATCATGTGTCGGGCACTGCTCTGGTTTCTGTGGAGACAGACCTGAAGAAAGAAGCTGACCACCTCTACCTACACGGAGCTGACATTTTAAGGGGTCAGGGGGAGAGTCTATACATACGACAGGTTTGTTGCAACTACAGCACCTTGGAAACAAGTGCTAAGGAGAAAATGAAGAGGAGTAGCCATAGGAAGTCTACGGTGTGTGTGGGGGGGGTAATTGCAATGTGTGATTCAGAGTCGAGTAGCTAGTAAAGGCCTCCCTTAGAAGATGGCATCTGGGGAGAGGCCACACTGCTCCCGGAGGGCACAGTATTCCAGGCAAAGAGCAGCGGAGCAGAGCCCAAGGTGGAGTGTCTCTGGGCCATTGGAGGAGCAATGGGGCAGAGTGACTGAGAGGGGTTGTGGCTTTGCTCTTGAGTGTCATCGGGGATGTCGCTGGGGAGTTTTGAGCAAAACAGCCCCTTGATGTGCCTTAAGGGTTTTGGGTTCGATGGAATGTTTAATTTATTAAAGCAAATTTTATGGTGATTGAGAAAGAGGGACTGAAACGTCAGATTAATTTTTTGTGATTGATGTGACTTAAGTTTTAACAGGGTCACTTTGGCCATTGTGTAGAGGGAGGCTGAAGGGGACTGGGTGGCAGCAGGAGGCCTGTCAGGAGGCTGCTAGGATTACTCAGAGCTACTGAATCGACTACCGCTAGCTGGTATTTGCTGTTATTTTTGCATGCTGATGGTTGTTCTGTAACCTCTCTTTCCTATGCTCTCTAGATTTTTCTTCCTCAGCATCACATGCATGCAACATACCCCATTATGCAGTCCCACTGCTCCATGTCCCTGCTAATTGTGAACAGTGACAGCTCTGACACAAAGAACCACAGGTGAAACGGAGTTGACAGAATGGTAACTACTTCATCCTGGTTCTCTCAACACCCACTCCAGTCCCCTGTACTTCAGAGGCTGGGAAAAGTGGAAAATAGAACGATATTTTCCAGACCTCCTTAGAGCTCTGGTTTCCAAGGTGATTTGAGTTCCAGCAAGGAGACATGCCACTGCAAGGCTTGGAGGCAGAAATGAGCAAGGGGAGGCAAGTGGAGAAAGATGGGATCTTCTAGGAAGCATGGCTGGGGAGGCCATGGGTTTTTGGGGTGAGCTCCATCATGCTGTCACAGGTGTCAGGTGCTGAGCAATAAGGTAGTGGCAGAGAGGCCCCCAAAATATCATTTCTCCTGGATGCATGTCCTTGACTAAGTACCCCTACGCTTGCTTCCTTGGCTCTCTTAGAGATGGCATAGGCTTCCAATACCCTGTAATGAAGCCTTTGTGATTGAATGAGTCCATGACGGCTGCAAGAGAGGCCGCCATCTCATCGGACTTTCAGGCTTTGTGAAGGGGAGGGAAACAAGAGCAATCTGCTCCAATTCCAAGACTCCCTGGAAATTCTTCATGAAAAATTTCACTTATATCTCATTAGTCATAAAAACTTAGTCACATGGCCATACTTAGTTTCAAAGAGGGCTTGGAAATGTAAAGGTTTACCCGGACACATTTCCGTCTCAATAATAAAGGATTTCTGTTAGTAAAGATGCAGAAAAATAATGGGTAGTGGGCAGTCAGCTTGCAGCCACTGCCACAGAGAATGAATTCTTTCTGAGCTCTTTATACATACTGTTAGATGGCTTTTCAGAAATGTTTACACTCTCATGACCGTAGAAAATGAAAAATGAAACATGGGAAACATGTACAAGTCCAAATGTTTAATTGTATCCACTAAATAGTCTCCTTGTACCAATAAAATTTTCAACAACTATTTGAGTGCCTAAAATATGCTAGGCTCTGTTCTAGAAACTGAGAAAAAAAGAAGGGACAAAACATTGAAAGATCCTTGCTCTCAAGAGAATCTGGTTGAAAAATATCACCACAGGGACTGCATTTTCTTTTATACAGAGTTCTTGGGGTGGATCAATTTAATACTGATCATTGTCAACAAAAATTGTGATTTGGGTTTTAGAATGGTTGATCTAAAGCATTTCTTTTGACATCCATTGTTTGACTATAGTCCATAGTTTGGGGAAGGTGCTGAGGAATTGTGATGCTAAAGTTCTGTTGCCAGGAGAATACTTACTCTTCCCCAAGGTTTAGGGATGAAGAAGGGAAGAGCCACAGAGAAACTAACTCATCTGACAAAGTGATCCAGTTCATGAGGTACAAGAAACTAACTGTGGGGGGGGGGGTACCTGTAGAGGAAGGGGCAGCATGACCGGAAGTGAGAAGATAGGAGAGCATGGGTGAGCTGTGAGGGGTACATCAGTAGGCTCAAGAAAAAGGATAACAGTGGCAACAGGTGAGTCACATGGGGAGTGGGCCCAATCATGCTGCTGGATGAAAGAGTTACAATTTTATCCCGTTGGTAAGGGAAATTATCAAACACCTTGGAGCAGGGACATAATGTTATCAGAGCAAATACAAGGATGAAGGCAGAGCTATTAGTGAAGTGCCTGGCACCTAGTAAACACATATTAAGATGTTAGCTGTGACGATACTTACTTTTTTTTAAATTCTATTTTTGTGGTTTTTTAAAAAAAGATTTTAAGTAATCTCTACACCCAGTATGGGGTTTGAACTTACAACCCTGAGATCAAGAGTCACCGACTGAGCCAGCCAGGTGCCCTGATGATAATTATTCTTATTCCTTGATTACAAGCATCATTGCTGTGGCAGCAGTGTGGAGGATGGGCAGAAGGGGACAAGATGAACAAAGAGGATTTGGATAGTCGACAATAGTTGTGAAAAGAAGAAGGTAGAGAAAAGAGAAAATCAGGAGGACAACACAGGTCTTACTAGGAGAGGAGGCAGAAAGGAGAATCGGGGATTCCAACATGGGTGCCTGGCTATGTGGCAAGACCACTCACTGATAAAGGACATACAGGCAAGGAACACATTTGCAGGGGAAGAGGAGATGGCTTGAGGGCATCCAGATAATTATGCCCTGGCATGTCCCAGTCTTTTATTCCAATCTAAAACACCAATGGCACGCCACTGCAAGGGACCTGCTGGATTCAGCATCTCTGTTGGAACAATATGAGGAATAAGATCCCCTGTCACATTTTTTCTTGCAGACTGAGCATTATTTCCTACTGGCTATGAAACTTTTTAGCAAATGTACTAGAGGAAGCAGGACATTTGCTTGGGATCCTCTCAAGGCTGGTTGTCACATGAAGATGCTCACCAAAATCAAGTGTATGATTCATTTTTCCTCTGCTCTTGTCAGGAATGGCAGGTGGGAAAATGGAAGAGCAGTGAAGGCTCTTCCGTAGCCTCAGTAGTGGAGAGCAAGCTGGGCTTTATGCCATATGCCCACCTGGACCATGAGAAATAAGAAAGGTGCCACGTGCTAAAGCACAGCTTACCTGTGTGACTAACTCACAGAGAAGCGGCTTGACAGGAGCAACTTCTTTGAGGAATAAAATCTTGGTAATACACCTCCCTTGGGAAAACACAGAATATATATATATATGTATGTGTGTGTGTGTGTGTGTGTGTGTGTGTGTGTGTGTATACACACACACACACACACACATACGAGCTAGCTATTTTGTAAAAGCAGGGGGGGAGTTAGAAATAAATACACATCATTAAATTCTGTTTTACTTGCAGCCCATTTATTTTTAGGTCCAGTGTAATTGCTTTCAGACCTTGAGCTTGCTGAGTTAGTTTTGGTGTTTGGCTCTGCAGCATGACCTGTTCATTGAGACTCAACTCTGGGTCCAGGGAAAGCAGTGTCCTACTTCCTCTGGTACGCAAGGGGTCAAAAGCGAAGCCCACACCAAAGAGAAGGGAGTTGATGTTTTGGTACCCCTCCGATGCTGTCCCTCACTCTCCCAGGCCACCTGATTACTGCCCCCATACTCCAGTAACAGCTTTTAGCAGCCCTTAGCAATATCAGTGTGCTGTGTAGCATAGGGAGTCAGATCTGGATTGAAATCTCATTTCCGCTCCTTGGGAGCTCCAAGTTAACTTGATCTCCCGGAGCCTTCAGTTTCCTCACATGTAAAACAAGGCTAATAGTAGGACTTATCTCACAGAATTGCTGTAAGATGGACTAAAGTAACACGAGGCATGAAAAAGCGCACTGCCTGGTATTCGGTAAGTAGCTGGCAGAGCTGTCCATGAGCAGTACAGCTGGTGAGACAGATGGACAGAGCAAAAGTCTGTGTTCAGTGTGACCAGGGCATCCAGGCCAGGCAGGGCTATACAAGTTCCCAGTCATAAATAACCGAGTCTCAACTAAACACTGTTAATCAGAGCTAATATTCCAAACAAAGCAATGACTTTGGCCATCCACGGTCTTTCTGTGAGGGGAGAAACAAGACATAACTATTTTTACAGCAGTTCCCACCAATTATTTTTAAAATATATAAGATCTGATGTTTTCATCAGGCAAATCAGTTCATTCTGGGTTCTTGTCTCCAGCAGTGACAATTAAAGCTTTGCAAGAAACCACTGCCCACTACCTCTCTCTCTTTCCAGAACATGTGCTAAATCCTCCTCATTCCCTGAAGACTATACCTGTAAAAACTTCAGGACTTAACACAGATTCAATTACCTTTTCTATTGTTCTCTTATCATATGTTGCCATGTTATTATACTAGAAGAATTTTAACCACCCAAACACCATCTAAACCCATGTAAATGTAATTTGCAAGAAAACTCCTGACAAGTCCCTTTGGGCCTGTTTGATACAAGCTTAGTAACAAGAATATATTTTGAGTGAGTCTATTTTTCTGGCTAAAATTTCACATTTGCTCCGTGTTTATATAAGAATGTGTTTGCTCCCTCCAGGGGACAGGACTTCATCCTCCATGTTTCCTCTCGGGTGTAGTGCTATAATGGACCAGTGGTTTTGATGACTTCCCAAAGTTCTTGCTCCTGGAACACATGATCTGGAAAGACTAATGCAGGGGCAAAAGCCCGGAGAGGAATGCCTTGAGGGTACTGGCATTTTCAATGCTAAGCCTCTAAGGATTTGGGAGCAGCAGTACCAAGAGAGTTTAGCAGACCTGGGAAGAAATAGAAATTAAATATCTCTTCTCATGAGCAACTGATGGTCTTAAGATGGACAGAGCATGTCGCAGACAGGTAAGTCTCCAGGCTTCCTCATTTCCAGTTCATCTCTTATTCCACCACTTGATCTGCCCTTTCACAATACAGCTGTGATCGAGTCAGAGCCCTACAGAAAATCCTTCAGGCTTGTAAGGAAGGCATTAGCCTGGTCCACAAGCCCTGAACATTGTATCTACCGCTGCTGCTCCTTATACCCCATATCCACCCACACTGAACTTTTCCTTCCCTGAATTTACCAGGATTTGCTCTCTCTCAGGGTTTTGGGCTGGCTCCTTCTTTTGCCTGGTGAAAACCCACCCATTTGTCAAATCCCAGCTTAAATACAGCCTCTTCGGGGAAGGCTTCTTGAATGCCTAAAGCTGACATAGTCTCTTCCTGCCCTGTGTTCTTGGATACTTTGTAACAGGTCTCTATTATAGCACCCTGCACTCCTTTTTGATTCCTTTTTGTGTGTCCATTTCCACTACTGCACAGTGATATCTTCAAAGGTAGGAAGCATGTTTTACAAATTTTATGTACTCCAGTATTTCAAAAATATGAATGAATTAAAGAATGAATGGATGAGCCATCCCAGCACAAGCATCCCATGATACATCTGAGAGGAGACGGAATATTAAGGAGATACCCAGCTTTTTCCTCCACATTGTCTGGACTATTCTGCTGAGTTATTTTGCAGAGGGTTTCCTGGAAACAGATAACAACAGATCCTGAGGGAAAGATCCTCTGTTCACAGAAATGCAGGCGCCCCTGAAAGAGAACTTTCAGGTTGCTGACCTTCCCATCATGAAAATTTACCAAAGAGAGGACAGCATCACAAAGTATCCTCAATGAGAATGGAGGGGAAATATGTAGAAGAAAACAAGGCGCAGAGATTCCTTTGCAGAAAAATCACAGCTCTGTGGGCCGGGAAATTCTTCCACTTAAGAGTCATATGCTCTGGAATGTGCAAGGGGAAATAGTCTCAGTAGGGTCTTGACTCAGCAAGGCCTGGAATTGATGTTTGGGGCTGTTCTGCAAGGTCCTAGGGCATTTAGATTCGCAGTGGTCTGAGCCCAAGTGCATACGCCAGCATGCATCAGTACAAGCCTTAAATCAGAACCACCCATTACACCCCCTCCCCTCTCCCTGGCTCTGAGTCCTCCCTCCCAACCTCCCCCCTTCACTGCAGGCTCATTAAGGCCTTTCTCAGTGCAGAGACACTGCATTTTGGGGACTGGTGGAGTGTTTGATATTTTCCACTCTGCGTGTCAAGGGCATTTACAGTCGGCGTCAGAATGTTATGTCGGTCTGAGGAGGCACTTTGAAGTGTTTGTGGTGGAGGCCACATGTGCAGGCAAGATGTGCCTCCTCCCCATCCCTGAGGTTCCTGCTCAGCTCTTTCCCAGCATCATGTGACAATGAACAACACTGCTTAACCCTTTACTTCTTGGTGTAGCTGGTTATATTACTATTATTATTATTATTATTATTATTTTTGAAAAAGCACTTCATCCTTCCATATCTCAGCTTTGGAGATGGTTTGGAGGCCTCTCTCCTTGATTTCTGGTCACCCCATGTTGGTCTTCTGTAGCTGTGTTTGCTACAGCTCCATGAACTTATGTGTAGAAATGCATTTCCAAAGACTACACACAAAGCAAATGCATACATCTTAATACGGCCCAGATGGTAAATGTAGTGGTGTTCTTGACACATCCGTAGAAACCCAGAGCCAATTCAGAGATGCTCAGCCACCTCCAACAGCAGGGAGCCCCCAAATGAAGCCACTGGTTTTTCACTTTACTAAATGATAATTCACAGGTGGCCCTTCAAATGTCACTTGGCCCATTCCGTGAAAGTCTGGGGACCTGAAACTCTGAAAAAACAGAACAAAACAAAACAAAAAACAAACATGAGACTTTGGGAGGAAATAGTATCAGCTGACCTAAGTGTCTTACTCAGCTACGTGGTTTGGCTCATGCAGCGGAGCAGGGCTGAGATTGATGACCTCCAAAGCTCCTTTCAACTCTGAGGTATGGCAATGCTCAGCCCTCAGCGAGCCTGGAAAGGTCTTGGATTTGGCAGGACGGGCTGGGTGGAGATAGAGAGCTCCTCTCAGAGATAATGGATGTCCGTGTCTCTTGGGATCAGTTTGTATTCACAAAGCACTTGGCAATCCAGTGGGAACAGAAGAGTTTTTAATGAACGTAAGTCACTTTTAAGCACTCAAAGACTGAGACCTTTTGGCAAAGGAGCCTTGGGCTCTACTCCATCACCTAGAAGGGTCTCTGAAGATGTTTGTTATATATGGAATTATCCCCTACGATAATAGCTGTGCTTATTTATTTTAATTTAGGGATCTGAAGAAAGGAAGCGACATGCCTTAATATTAGACTATTAAAATACTAATAACAGTTACAATGTGCAAGGCAGTCATATGCTAGGTAAAATTCTATCTTATTTAACCTTAGGAGGTAAGTACCATTATCAGCATCCGAAACTCAGAGAAGTTAATAAGGTGCCAGAGGTCATATTAGAAAATGAAAGATATGGGACACAGACCCAAAACGTCAAGTCTAATTAATATCTCTGTTACCAACCTCAATAGCACAATTCTGCCTATTCAAGGTCAGAGTCAGTGACCTTTTCATCTCCTAGGACAACTCCTGGGATGCTACCTGCCCTTAACCCACACTTTCCCTAGCTCTGCATCACAAGTGTTTCATAAATCCCTACTGAATGAAGGAATGAGTGAATGGCATTTAACAAGCCTGGGAAAAGCACTGCAGCCTAAGGCAACATCTCTCAATTTCTGTAATGAAACCCTGCCCTGGGACATCCCCAACACAAACAGGACACTTTCCCAAAGCAGCCCGGGGATTCAAATCCTTTGGAGCCAGGAATCCATGTTTCCCTGTCCAGAAATCCCGCCCAGATCGCATAAACTCACCGGCTTCCTAAACCTCTTTCTTCCTATGCCACAGGCTCTAAGCTTTCCTGGCCTGCCAATAATTAGGCACCAAGAATGTGGATTAAAGAAAATACTGACTCACATAGTTTGTTAAAATAACTTTGCCTTTTGTATTTTTGCTCTGCATGGGGTCCAAGTCTTTCCTAATAAGGCATTTGCTCTCCTGTGAAGAGCCTTACTGAAGTGAGGGGAATGAAGTGACCAAAAGGAAAGAGCTGATAGTGTTTTTTTGCAAAGATGTCTTTTGCAAGTTGTTCCCAGGAGGGCTGCTGGCCTGGGAGCAGGGGAGCAGTTCGCCATTTTTTTTTTACACTGATTGGAATGAGAAACCTTTCCGGTCACTGTGTCCTGAAAATAAAATGTTTGATGTGGAATAGTGTCAAAGACTTGTGACCCCTAACAAGCCTACTTGATTCAATGCTTGAGCCATGTTTTCAATCAAGAATTGCTACCTTGAGTTCCATCCGTGCCTCTGACAGTGAGAGCCCCATGTAGCCATCCCTTATGAAAGAGGCTTCTCCCCTTTCTATGGCTCTTTCTCCTTAACAGAAACTCATTTTTTTTTTTTTTTACCTCCAATGTACCAGAAAGAAAGAGATATATTTTTCATTTGCTGAATAGATTAATCCAAGTATTTTTATTTGTTTTAGAGCTGAGTTGGCAGTTGATTCTCACAGGAGAAGCGATTGGCAGTTAAACCAATTTTAAATTAGACATTTGTCATGATTCAGCCTACTCATAAAATAAGAAAAAGAAGCCAACAAAACTTAAAGGTCAAAACTAACAGGACTAAGATCTGCTTGCCTTTGAAATTAATAGAGACGGTTGGTGGTCCTTTGCCTGCTAGCCTGAATTGCTACCAAGATATTTAACTTTGATTCTTTTATTGTCCATCATTTCCCTCTACACTTCCCTACGTATGTCTTTTCTTTCTCCCTCTTGCTTCCTATTTTCCCTTGCTCACTGACTCATATCTTTTACTTTTTACATCCTCTGACTTTTTCTCACTCAGTATTGTATGCTTCAGACTTGAAGTAGGGTGGGAAGCAGGTGGGAGATAATGCACTTTCAAAAGAGCGTTCATCTGAGAAACAAACTGAGGGTTCTAGAGGGGAGGGGGGTGGGGAGATGGGTTAGCCTCGTGATGGGTATTAAAGAGGGCACGTATTGAATGGAGCACTGGGTGTTATACGCAAACAATGAATCATGGTACACTACATCAAAAACTAATGATGTAATGTATGGTGATTAACATAACATAATAAAATAAAATTTAAAAAAATAAATAAAAGAGGGTTCATGTCAAATCTCTATTTTGTTCACCTTCAAGTCATCTCCCTCAGACCTTCCAGCTGAGTACCCAGCTTTCCTGTGCTCTTGATTTCCCTTTTTGTCTTCATTGCTTTTCTCCTTGTTCCTGCTTGTCTAGCTCTCCAATTTCCTCTGCTTCCTTTCCAGAGGGAACAAAAATAGCTCTTGAATACCGAATAAATGCTAACTATAATACTGAGCCCTTTAGAGTATATCATGTAATCATAACTGGAATCCTAAATGATAAATGAGTCTCTTACCATGAGGAGACAGGTGTCTGGCCCAAGCGAGGGAGTATGTAGAATCAGGATTCCACTCCACAATGCCCCATTCCATGCTGTCTTTACGGATGGGTTCTCCATCCTCCATACTTCTGCTGAACAAGCCTGATGGTCTGAGCACCCTGGGAGCATGGTTTTCAATTTAAGGTCTGACTCCCTGGGGCTCAAGACCTTAATACTTGGGCTCAAGCTTCCTCTGAGTATGAATTTGGCAAGGGTGTGCTAAGAGGAATGGTAGGAATGTAAAATGGTGTAGCCACTTTGGAAAATTGTTTTCAGTTCCTGAAAATGTTAAACAAAGAGTTACCATTTGATCCAGCATTTCATTCCTAGGTATATACCCAAGAAAAATGAAAATATATGTACATATAAAAACTTGAGCATGAATGTTTATAGCAGTGTGACTTGTAATAGCTAAAGAGTGGAAATAGCATAAATGTCCATCACCAGATGAGTAGATAAACAAAATGTGGTGTATCCATACAATGGAACATTATTCGGCAATAAAAACAAATGAAGTAGTGATACATGGTACAACATTAAAAACATTATGCTAAGTGAAAGAAGTCAATTAGCAGAGACACATATTCTTTGGATACATTTATGAGAAATTTTCAGAATAGACAAATCCATAGAGACAGTAGATTAGTGGTTGCCTGGGGCTGGGGTGGGAGAGGGGTGGGCGGTTGGGAAATTACTGGTAGTGCATATGGAGTTTCTTCTTGGGGTGTTAAAAGTTTTCTAAAATTAAATTGTGGTGATGATTATACAACTTTGTGAATATACTAAAAACCACTGAGCTGAACAAAAAATGTATTGAGTGCAGGAAACCTCCTCTAAGTAAATTACAGTGTTAAGGGTGCAAAATAAATAAGTATGACATAATCTCTACACCAGAGGGAAAAAAGAAAAATAATAATCCATACATATTGATACAAAAAAAAAATGCCAATGCACCAATTTAGTTAACTGGACAAAAGTTATGAACAAGTAAGTCAGAAAACAGGGAACATATATATGGGGAATATTCACCCGTACTGTTGATAGAAGAGATACAACTTAAAACAGCAATAAAAAAATACTTTTTTTTGGACTTCTGCTGAGGATGATTAATCTTTGTTTTGGATTTTTACTTTGAATATATTGGTGTTTTTTTTAACCAAGATTAGCTGCTTAGTATGTTTTGAGCACCTACATGTTGAATGAATATACTGTGGTTATCAAAAGTGCAGGTTATATGTATGGGAGTTCTTTGTACTACTCTCGAAGTTTTCATTCTTGTTTGAAATTATGTCGAAATAAAAAGTTATTTAAAAGTTAATTTCCAAAAACAATTGGAAAAATGCTTCAAAAGTTATCTTAACAAGGATAGTAGAATAACAGAGAAAAATGGTTGTTAGACTGTCAGGTGAAAAAAAAAACAGTCTATAAACTTAAATGTACAATATTACTATAATTATACACAAAATACAAACACTAGTGATTGATGTAAAAACTGAAAGGAAATATAATAAAATGTGAATGTCTTGGGATGCTCAAACTAATAGATACTTATTTTCTTCTACTTTCTCTATTTTCCAAGTTTTCTAGAGTAAGCATTATTCATTTTTGCCGACATATTTCAGTGATGCCACTTCTCATTGCTTTTTCTCGAGTTTTTCTTTTTCCCTTTTAGATTTACTTTTTTTTTTTTTTAAACTGACATTGACCCTTTAAAGTTCTTTCAATAAGCATCTATTGAGAGGCCAAATGGGTTTTATTTTTATATATCCAAACATATCTTTATTTTCCTACTCATTGAAGAAAAATCATTTAGATAAGTGCATGGTTGGAAGGGGATGGCTATTTTAATGCAGTAACTTGGCTTTCTGTATCCAGTGTTGCAAATGAGAAACCTATTGTTTGATTTTCTCTCATATCTCTGTAGATAAATTGTCTTTCCTCTCTGTTAGAAATTTTTTTCTTTATTTTTTGATGGTCTGAAGTTTTACTACAATATGCCGAACATGAATTTATTTATATTTCTCTTACGTGGCATTTGGTGTTTACTTTAAATCTGGGGACTCCTCTGTTTTCATTAAGGCTGAAAAGTTCCCAAAAAATATCACTTTAAACATAGCTTCTCTATATTTTCTTTATTCTCTACTTCCGGAAGTCCTATTATTGACTCATCAAAATCTACCCTTTATTTCTCCTAACTTCTCTTTCAAATTTTGTTCCATGACATTCCTGCACCATATTCAGATGATCTCCTGAGTATTATCTTCCATTTTATTAATTTTCTTTTATACCCTCATGTCAGAGATTCACTCATTGTTTTGATATTTGTTCTATTATATTTTCGATTCCAAAAATTCAATTTCCTTCTTTTTTATATCCATCTGTCTTTGAGTCATATCTGTTGGTCTTTATCTCATGACTATTTGTTCTGACAAGATTATTACTTCTCTTCATATCTGAGAATCTTAAATATATTATTTCAAAGTCATTTTTAAATTCTTTATTATATTCATTTAGTTGAGAGTGAATTCATCACGATTACTGAATACGCTGACTGATGCTGACTGTTGAATATTAGTTTTTTTTCCGTGTGCTTTACAATTTTAGTTTGTAAGCTCATCTTAGATGGAAGTCAGTCTCTTATTTCTCACAGTGAGGCTAACTCTCATCCCTTGTCATGGATGGGACACTTTATGTTCTTCATTACCTCATAGGAGTCAAATTCCTTTGTGGCTGTTTCTAGTCCCAGAGTCTGCAGGCCTGTGTTTTCTTCCCCTGATTGTTGTTTTGCTTCTTATTACCCATCGGCAAATATATTTAAAATTTGTTAAATATATTTATATAAATGTAACATATATAATATATAAATAATATAAATAAATACTATAAAATATATATTTATAGTTTTAACATTGTTTTATTGTTTTAAGAGCAGCTGTGCCTTTTAAATGTATACACACAAATCTATTGTTGTTAAGTTTTTGGAGCAGAGGAGTGTGACTTTAAAGCTCCACCTTGATTGGAAATGCATTTATTATTTCTTCTTTTCTTTTGGTTTCTAATTATGAGACACTTAAAAAATAGATGAAAGTTTAGAAAATATTGTATTCACTTATATACCACTGGTAAGATAAAACATGTTAATTTTTTGCTTATTTGCCTCAGGTCTTTCTTTTACTTTCAAAAATGTAAACTATTTCAGATGATGTTGAAATCCCTCCATCTTTCCCCCCTCTTTCTTGCAAAGTAACAATTATTTTACACATGATGTTTATCATTCCTGTATATTTAAGATACATGCATGTAACACATGTTCTTATATGTAAATATATATGTCCCTGTGTGTTTAACAAAGATATCCTAGTGTGTTCCCATGTTTAAAATTTTGCATGAAGAAATTATTCCATATAAATGCAAAACTCTATTTTATTGTGACTTAAGTTTCTAGATTCAGTATTTTATGTGAGTGTCATAGTGCATATTTCCCTAATGCAGAACTGGTAAGTTGTTTTCACTTTGCTGATGTTACAAATGGAGCTAAGACAACCATCCCTGAGCATGTCTCCTTGCACTTAGGTGTGTGAGCTTCTGTAGGATGGACTTCAAGAAGTAGACTTGCTGCGTATTGACATGTTTAACTTAAATGTTCCAATGACTCCACAAAGTAGTTGTACTCTAGTAGAATCCTACAGCTGTGTGCTGGGGTTCCCAGTTCTCCACATCTTTGCCATCTTTTGGTGTTATCAGATATTACATTTTGCCATTCTGGTGGGCATTAAACATTATCTACTTATTTGTAATTGGAATTTTTCTGATTCCCAATCAGGTTGGCATTTTTTCATCTGTTTAAAGGCCAGTTGAGTTTTTTTCTCTGGTGAATTGTTTCTTCATGCCCTTCACTCATTTTTCTCTTAAATTTTTATCTTTCCTTTTAACTTCATATTTGCTATTTATATGTTCTGCATACAAATTCTTTGTCAGTGTTATAGTCAATAGTGCTGCATAGTGATAAACAGTTCTCCTTTCTTTCTGGGCACATGGAAAATTGAATTTCCTGGCCTCCTTGGAATTGGGTAGAACCATCCAACTAGTTCTGCTAAATGAATTCTGAATAGAAGTGGTGTGGGTCACTTCTAGGTTAGAGCATTTATTTAACTGCCATATAAACTTCCAGAATTTTCTTTCTCTCCTGCATGGTTCTTGGCAATAGTCAAGATGTGGGTGCTCATACAGCTTGGATCTCTGTGTAACTACAGTTAGTAGCATTCCCTGCTGACTGACAGTGTCCATGTAACATGACCAAGATATAAACCTACATTGCTTTAAGCCACTGAAATTTTGGGGCCATTGTTATATCATAACCTAGTCTATCCTAATGTACAGAATTCATTATATGTGTTACAAATAACTTCTCTCCATCTGTATCACACTTAATGCTTTAATTTTAATGTAATCAAATTTATCAATCTTTTCCTTTATGATTTTTGCCATTTAAAATCATGTTTTTTAAATTCTTTTCTCTTCAAAGTCATAGTTTCATCTGAAAAGTTTTAAAGATTTCACGTTTTGGAATTTATTCTTGTGTATGACATAAGGTAAGATACTAACTTAATTTTAATTTTATACATAGGTGACCAATTTTATAACTTCCATTGATGGAATAGCTTAACTTTTCCCCCACTGCTTTGTAAGGCCGCCTTGATCCATATCAAGTTTCCTTAAATGCTTGGACATTTCTCTGAGCCACTCCACTCTCCATTTGTCTACTTTGCACCATTACCACACTGTCTTAGACATTTTTTAGTGACAGTCTCTGATTGATAAATCCTCTCTGCTTTTGACTGAAAATGTTTTATTTTGCTTTTAGTTGTGTATAATTTAGCTATTATAGAGGATTTTAGTTTGGCAGTTATTTTCCATCAGCACTTTAAAAATATTATTGCATTTTCTTTCAACCTCTATTGTTATGGAATAGCCTTTTCTCACTTTTTTTTTAATTGCTATTGCTTTGTAGGTAATCTGTCTTTTCTATCTGGTTGCTTCAAAGATTTGGTCTTTGTGGTGTTCTGCAAATTCACAACAGAATGTGCAGGTATTACTTATTTTTATTTATTTGTTGAAAGTTATTGTGAAGGATTCAATATGTTCATTGATTCTAGAAAATTTTGAAGCACTTTCTCCATTCTCTTGTTGTTCTAGCACTGCAATCAAATAAATGCTAGGCCTTCTCATTCTATCTTCCATGTCTCTCAATTTCTTTTATGTACATGTATTATTTTTTGTGTGTCATTAATTATCAATCTGTGCTACATTTTAGAAATATTCTTATTTCTCATGTTACTAATTTCTCTTCAGATACTTCTTGTTTGTTGTTTAAACTGTCCATTGAGTTTTAAATTTCAATAACTTAAAATTTTTTCTTGAATTTTTTCAAATGTCAGTTTCTTTTCATGCTTTACTTATTTATTTGACTTTTACTTATTTTTTGTATGCTTTTAGCATAGTCATTTTATAAGTCATATTATTGTCCAGTTATCTCAAGTTCTCAGGTATTCCAAGCTTGTTGCTTGTCATATTTGCTAACCTTCACTCACACCAGACTGTTTCTTTCAGTGTTTTGTAATTTTTAATAGGAGTGTATCCTTAAATGGGATAGTTTTTTTTTTTTCTCCTGAGAATCCTCTGTACCTGTGGAAGGAATTCCAGAGTAATTTTATGTCTGCATCTGCCAAGTGACCCAGGAGTATCATTAGCCGTGGACCCATTTTACTATTATTTTCTAGGCATAGGGTTTTCTAGATCAAGTAGGTCATATAATTTCAAATCTCAAACACCTGCCAAAAAAAGTAACATATTTACAAATTATCAGGAGAGAATCCATTCTCTGGCAAGCTTCCTTGCCATGTCTGTATATCTATGGTAATTTTTTTTCCATTCCATCCTTTAATTATAGATGCAAGCCTTTTTAGACTCTGAATCTGTTCAGATGGTCTTTGTTTTAATTCCCTGTTTTATACGGTTCCAAGGCATCAGCATCCATCTCTGGAAAGACAATAGAAATTATGTTCCTAGTATAATTAGAGGTACACACCACACACATTCTACCATTTTTCCTTTCCCCAATGGTTTTCAGTCTTCCTTCTGAGTCTGACATCTGTGGATTGTCCATTCTCAGCTATGACTTCAAAAGAACATTTGAACATTTGAAATATGCCATATTTTATCTAGTCTTTCTATATTTTTGTATTAGATAGGTTTACAGATTATACTGTCCATCAATTTCCTAGAACTGTAAGTATTCAGTATTTTAAAACCATAAGTCTTAAGATTAGAAAAGAAGAGAGATACTATTTTGTGTTTATTATAAAACAAAGCAAAAGAATCAAACTTCCCTGGACTACTTGTATCTGACCGTATTTATCTTTCATAAAAGTCAACCAGATATAGCTAGGCTACTTAATTTCCTACTGTTAAAAGAATTTCCAAAGCTTTGATTTTACCAGTATGAAGATACTTTCTAGAATATCAAATAGTCACTGAATCTCACTCTATGTTATACCCAAGATTGCCTAGATTGAATTTTAAGACCTCCCACTTAGAAGTTACATAATCTTGGACAAATAATTTAGTATATAGGAACAAAAATCATATCTATCCCAAAACGTTGTTGAAAGAGATAAATGAAGTAAGAAAGTAATACACTTAAGTCCAGTGCCTGGTCATAGAAAGCACTGAGTAAAAGTAAGTGATACTACTGCTACTACTACTAGTAGTAGTAGTAATATAGAAGTAGTATTTGGTCACCAAATTCCAGATGATCCTGAGGAACCAACCACATTTGGTTCAAAAACAGTTCCTTTATGACACCAAATTTTCTATACATTTTTATAGAAATCCTGGCTGTCATAGTGAAGAATAAGATTAAAGTGCTTGCTTTAGCATCCTTTTTAAAGCTAAGCTAAACCCTAAATCATTACATATGTGACTCCAGAATTTTCTTTTTATTGTTTAAATTAATTCACATTAAGGGTAAACACTGAGAATGGCACCTGGCACCGGACATGTGTCAGTTTCCTTCTCTTTATTATTACTTGTATTGTTGGCACAAATCTAGGTCTGTATTTTCAATTAGGTACAAAGAGGGAAGTTAGTAAATACATTTGAGCTACTCAAAACTAATCACTATTTGATTATTTGATCATAAAGAAGGCCTTTCGTGAAGAAATTAGGTCAATCCTCCAGAGAGTGGTCACCACATTTTCTTGGCTGTACTATATACAGCACACTTGGGAACTGTTCACATGAAAGCCTTGGCAAGTAGCTTTGTCTTAGTGGTCTGGAGCTGATTCTGAGATTGGAAGGATTATAAACCAGTATTGTACATACCAGGCTACTCAGCATAACTCAGCAAATATACCTACTCTTCTAGAAGGCGAGATCAAAAATCTTGGCCAATAATCTGTATGATTTTTACATTTTATCTCATGGATGAAATTGATTTCAGTAGATTTCATCTCAAAATACTTCGCAAAGTCCCCATTTTTATCTCACATATTCTGGTGCAACTAGAATATCTCCTTGCCAATTTTTTGCAATACTGAATTCTAGATACCTTTGTGAAGGGAATAATGACAACTTGAATGAGTGTCATGTCCAAAATTAAATATCATTTTTGAAAAAAAAATGCAGCTAAAAGAATGTTGTGTACAATATGCAACTCAGATCAACTATAAATTTTGGAAATCCTTCCTGCATGGAGTCTGGGAAAACCTATTATCTGAAAATTTTAAGTATTTTTCTGCCTCCTGGGCTTGACTTAAAGTTTGAGGCAATGTATCCCTTTGACCTGGGATAACTTTCCCAAAAAAGATTTACTTAAGCAAATGAAGAGCAAATACCTTTCCTGGAATGGACATGTTTGAATCAATATGATTTTAAGGAGTCAAACTGAATTTCACAACAATGAAAAAAGTTAAAATTAATGGAAACAATGCATTTTTGGAAACTGTTTCCTTTAGAGAATTATTTCTTTCCTAGGTATGATTATATTGCCTGGCCTTTAGACTCACGACTGTGTTTATGTTGTTGAATTGCCCTTCCTACATTGCTGGCCATGAGTGATCAAGCCTAAAACAAATTACTAAAGAAATGACTTATACTTTATTACCAGTAAGCTGTCTTGCTTTCTGGAGGAACTTGGCATGAGCAGCTACTTCAACTATGTCAACTAATGCAGAATAAGATCCAATATATATCACCCTGTAGTATAATCTTTACACCATTTATTCCACCCTTCTGTTTCTTAACACTTTCTTCAATTTTACCTTTTTTTTTTTTTTTTTGGTTAAGATAACATCAGTTTCTGTAACCCCAGAAGTGATAGCAATTTACCATATAACGTCTCAAAGAGGTGTGATTCCAGGACTCAGAATCCTTTTATCTTATGGTTCTGCTATCTTTAACATGTGGCTCCCAAGTTACCATGTTAATCTACATCAAGCTGTGCAGAAAAAAAAAAAGATCATGGAGGTTGAAGCACAGGAAATTTTTATTGCCAGACATTGAAGTAGTATACATTACTACCACTCGGAATCCACTGGTTATAAGCCAGTCATAAGACATAGATTTAGTGGAGGCTAGAAAACATACTCTAATTGCCTGCCCGGGAAGAAAAGTAAATGGACTTGGCAAACAGCTGGCCAGTGTTAAATCACACTATCTTTACCTCTTTATCAATCAATTTTTTAAATTGGAAGTTTACAGTTGTTTGTGGGAGGCTATGGTTCTCATTTCTAGCTTATTGCAAGCTGACGGAAGTGGAGCATTTTCATATTCTCGAAGTCAGAGGATTTAATTTGCATGCAGAAATGCCTTACAGCTACATGTGTGTTCTGGTCTTTACAGTCACCCACTGTAGATCAGGAGCAAAGACCAAAAATCAGAGAAAGAAGTGGAAACATGATCCTCACCTCACGTTAGTGGAGGAGTAAAGAAGGAAGCCAGAATGGGATTGCTGAAGCCCAACCTGGATTTGGCTGTCAATCTCTAACACATGGGGTGTGATAGATTCAAAAATAGGGCCAATGGAATCATTACAAACAAACCTCAGTTATCTCCAGATAGACTGAGATGATCACTTTTAATACTTATAAATTCAT